>NC_079201.1:36313504-36613504 GCF_029499605.1 Hyla sarda | reverse complement strand
ATGTCATGCAACTTTGGAAATATATTTAGCAAGAAAAATGGTGGCGTGATCAATACTTATTCCAACCTCTGTACATCAAGCTTTTCTCAGTCCATGTGTGATCTGAGCTTTGCTGTGAAAACATTACATGTGCCACATCTACCACCATCGGAAGTGAGCAAAGGCTCGATTAGCCTCAGCCATTTTATGGAGATCATGTTTCCTTTTTATAATATTCCCTTCACCACGAAAAGCCTCCAGCAGTATATCTGCAAGCCTGTCATACATTAAGGTGCGACGTGCTTTCTTCTCTCGGCCTTCAGTGATAATCCACTTCATTGCCATAAAGCGACGTTTTCTGTCTGTTAAAGGAACAGGGACCTGCACAAACAAAATAAAGAACAACATTATGAAATGTAAACTTATAAACACCCTTCACCCAAGCCAACATCTTGACATACCTGATAGGATTTCCCTCCCTTCAGGATACTTGTGAGGCCAATAACTGGTGTGCATCGGTTCACTGCCTCATGAAATATGACATAGGGGTTGCACTCTATGTTCTCCTGCTCAGCAGGTCTGGCCTTGTAATATTTCTCTAATTGTATTCTCTTTATTTTTTCTAATGTCTAAGACAAGAGAGTAGAAAAATACATTTGTATTAAAAAATTAGCTTAATTTTTCCAGTCAAAGTGTTTTCTGAAATTCAGCAGAATAAGGCTGCATTCACATACTTTATTAGTTTATTTTTTAGCTAAAACCAGGAATGGGTCCAAAACACAGAAAAAGGTGCAGATATTTCAATTATTTTCTCTGTAGTGGTTACTCTCCTGGATTTGGCTTAAAACTCTGGGGGAACATTTAACAAGGTTTTTTCCCCACAGTTTTTTTTTTTGGTGTAAATTTGTTGCTCTTCTGCAAAAAGTGTGCAACTTTTTGCTTAAGTGGTTTTGACTAAAATTACTACTCCAGTGTTATTTTTTTGAAGTATTTTTTCTCAAAAAGTCGCAGATTTGTCACATAGCCCTCAAATAAACCACAAACATACACCAGCCCAGACCTGGCTTACAAAACTGGCTGTAGACAGGAGTTTAAAAAAAAAAAATCTCACAAAAGTCAAATAGGGGGAAAAAGTTGCAGAGATGGAGTCATACAAAGTGGTGTTCTGAAGTAAAATTTCACAAATAATGTGTACTAACCCAATATTTATCACATGTCTTGCACCATTTAATAAATCTGGTGCATGTACACTCCAACTACACCATCAAAACCTGTGAACATCAGTGCACCTACAATGACTTTGATAAATGTCCCCCAATATGCATGAATCAAGCCTAAAGAGACAGCGCTTCCCACTCTTTATTCCACTTTAGCTTTACTTGGCTATCTGGACCATAGAAAGTATATTGATTATTTAGTGTAAAACTTGAGGGGGCCTTTAGCTAGAAACAGACATAAACATAGTTGTCTGACAAATTATGGTTTACCCAAATGCTCTCTCCTTCATGAAAACAGCTGCTTGAAACAGCAGAAAGTGCATGCCTACTATGTTTACTGCCAATACCGCGTTTCTCCGAAAATAAGACCGGGTTTTATATTAATTTTAGTCACAAAAAACACACTAGGGCTTATTTTCAGGGTAGGGCTTATTTATTTACGGTATGTACATTGAACAACATACTTTGCCCAACCCCCCCCCCCCCCCCCCCCAACGTCCCCCCCGCCGGTTTACCAGCCCAGCGCTGCACCCCACATCGGGGGAATAATCGTACCGTATGTCACCCGCCAGCGATGCTTCTCTCCCCCCCGCCAAATAATTATCAGCCGCTGCGCTGTACTTTATATTCCTGTACCCGGGCTGCAAATATTAAAAAACTTTAACTTACCTTCGTCCTCCGTCCCCCTGTTGCTAAGGAACCGGCCTCATGGTTCCCTCCGCTGTTCTTGCTGCTTCCTGGGGATGGGAACGTCACAGAGCCTTCAGCCTATCACCGGCCTCAGCGATGTCCCGCCTCTGCGGATGATAGGCTGAGCCCACTGTCATGTAAGAAGCCAGCCGGCTTCTTACATAACAGTAGGCTCAGCCTATCATTGGCAGAGGCGGGGCATCGCTGCGGCCGGTGATAGTTTGAAGGCTGAGACGTCTCAACACCAGGAAGCAGCAAGAGCAGCGGAGAACAGTGACGCAGATTCCTTAGCAATGGGGGACGAAGGTAAGTTAAAGTTTTTTTTTTTATATTTGCAGCCTGGGCATTGCCTAGGTCTTATTTTCGGGGTAGGGCTTCTATTGCAGCCCAGCCCGATAATCCAGCTAGGGCTTATTTTCGGGGGAAACACGGTAGGAAGAGGAAGATAAGCCACTAGGCTGACCTAACCTGCTGAGGGACATAATTGGTTATACTGTATCCCATGTACTCCCCCCCCCATAAAAAATAAAAAACAACAACATGGATGGTCAACGAAAACAAGACATTAGTACCAAGTATGGCTAACCTTGTTCATGATATGTCGTGACAGAATCTTATCACCGCCTTTCATCATCATATTTGTGAATTTGCTGTTAACAACAATACAGAAAGTATCATAAGAAACCCTGTTGGTGAAAATGCAGTCTAAAAATTACACATTATATAAAAAAATGTATCCAAACCTGTAGCCCAATCAATCCAACGTTTGAGAACTGCTATATAATCCATTCTCAAATAAAATAAAAGGAACCTTTAATCAGTTTCAATAGAGTGTCAAAAAAATCTCAGCACTCACGTCTTTGCTTTTGAAATCCTGCTGTGCTGTATTATTCATGTGTGAATAATACACTAAGAATTTCAGAAGCAAATACGTGAGGGCTGAGATTTTGACACGCTATTGGATTGTCTGCGTGCACCATGTGATTACGAGTGCCGACCTCTTTTCCAAAATTACTACTTAAAGAGGCACTGTCATTGTTAAAAACTTTTCATATATTGCAGGACTCATTATAATAGGACATTTCACAATATACACCTGTTAAAAAAAATAAAATTTTCACCTGAAATTCGAGCTCAAAATAGCCGCCACTAGTCTAGATTTTACAGCATACTGGCCGTAAAGCATACCGGTATCCAGTATAGGAGATTTATATTGTGTATGCAAAACTACAGATAAAGGATTTGTGGACATGCTGGGAGCTGTAGTTTTACAACAGCTGGAGGCAACACTGCTCTAACACCGTTATTTACAAACACTGCAGCTTCAGTTGTTACTAAACTACAACTCCCAGCATGCTGAAAGTCAAGGCTTTCTCGTACTCCTGAATGACAAAGAAGTTGATCAGACATTCAGGTGTCTGTGAAAGATGAATGACACACACAGTGACAGCTTTGCTGATTAGCATCCAGCTTTACTAGGAGAAGATAAAACAGATAGAACATGTATTCATAAAAATGCTGTACTTTTATCTAAAAAATCCTTGCACTAATTTTAGAAAGATCTATTCTTATATTTATACATTTTATCCTGTTATGAATTCACCATAATGTCTTATGATTACTGCAGGCAAGCTCCAAGCATCCTCCTCTGACACATGACACAGCATGAAACCAGAGAGGAAAGGGGTAGAGAGTACTGATTGGCTGACTGCACAGGCTTGCTACTGTGAGGGAGACAGACTGACACGCCCCCTCCAGCCTGCACAATGAAAAAGTAACTCACCAGCAGATAAATGCTTATATCTCTGGATATATAGGTCAGAGACACATAAAAATTATATGCACATGATCAGGATTGGGTCCTGAGTAACATATCACTTTTTTTTGCACTATGACAGGTACGCTTTAATCAGTTTCATGCTGCCCAGACTGCCGCCAGAATAAAACTGGTGCAGGCACCGATATGCCAGGACACGAGGAATTACTATGCTGGGTCGTTTCAGAATAATCAGTTTAAAAATGCCACCAGGACTCTGGTAACTAGCCCCAGCAGGGACTTGCCCAGAGGACTTACATTTTTTAATTATGTAAACTCTAAAATGCCTCTCAGAGTAATTCATAGTGTCCAGACATCCTGCTGCCTGCACCAGTTTTATGCTGCTTGCAGTTTGGGCTACTCAGGTGTGTAGAGATGGGGGAAAAAAAATAAAATAATATATATACCTTATTTATCGGCATATAACACGCACTTTTTAGGCTAAAATTTTTAGCCTAAAGTCTATGTGCGTGTTATATGCCGATACACCCCCCGGAAAGGAAGGGGGGAGAGAGGCCGTCGCTGCCCGCTTCTCTCCCCCTGCCTTTCCTGGGGTCTAGAGCCCTGCTGCCGGCCCTTCTCTCCGCTGCCCGTTCTGTCCCCCTGACTATCGGTGCCGGCGCCCCATTGCCGGCGCCGATAGCTAGGGGGAGAGAAGCGGCGCTGACAGCCAGGGGGAGAGAAGGGGCAGCGGCACCCATTGCCGGCGCCACTGCCCCGTTGCCTCCCCCCATCCCCGGTGGCATAATTACCTGTTGCCGGGATCGGGTCAGCGCTGCTGGCTATCGGCGCCGCTGCCAGTTCTGTCCCCCTTGTCCGCGCTGCTGCAGGCCTCCGGCGTACGTCCCCTGCGTCGTTGCTATGCACGACGCGGCGCACTGACGTCATGCGCCGCTCCGTGCAGCGCATAGCAACGACGCAGGGGACGCACGCCGGAGGCCTGCAGCAGCGCGGGCAAGGGGGACAGAACGGGCAGCGGCGCCGATAGCCAGGGGGAGAGAAGGGCCGGCAGCAGGGTTCTAGACCCCAGGAAAGGCAGGGGGAGAGAAGCGGGCAGCGACGGCCTCTCTCCCCCTGCCTTTTCTGGGGGTGTATCGGGGTATACACGCGCACACACGCACCCTCATTTTACCATGGATATTTGGGTAAAAAACTTTTTTTACCCAAGTATCCTTGGTAAAATGAGGGTGCGTGTTATAGGCCGGTGCGTGGTATACCCTGATAAATACGATAATATATATTATATATATATATATATATGTACATATATACACACACACACACTTGTCCATAGGACTAAAACGGGAGCACAATCTACTTGTCTTGATACACAAAATAACACATAAGAAAATAAAATTAAAAAAAAGGGTAATTTGTGCCCCTAGTGAAGGCCGTTTTATGAGTGATAAGAGTGGTAAATAGAAATACACTCTACAGGTACGGTTGCGCTCAGAGCACAATACCTAATCTTGCATTTTCCAAAAACTTCAGGCCCGTAGCCAGTCCTCTGGTAGCAGCCTCGCTTTCCCAGTATGAAGCAATGGTAGAGAAAAACTTGACCGTTCCTGGCACTGGTTCTCTGGACAGTAATGGACTAGGACATCTGGTATATTCCTTCAAAGCTGGTTTATTAAGCAGATACCCAGGCATCGCGTTTCTGGCCCGTACCGGACCCTTTGTCTGGCAGAGTGATACACTTTGCCTGACGAAGGGTTTGGTACGGACCAGAAACAAGTTGCCTGTGTATCTGCTTAATAAACCAGCTTTAAAGGAATATACCAGATGTCCTAGTCGATTACAGTCCAGAGAACCAGCGCCAGGAACTGTCAAGTTTTTCTCTATTTTGCACCACCAGCTTTACTTTGTAAGGACATCATTAATTTAACTATTAAATCTACAGTGAAATGAAAATGAAAAAAAATTGTGGGGAGAAATTAGAAAAAAAAGCAATTTAGCAACTTCTGGGGCTTCCATTTCTACACAGTGAACTTATTGGTACAAATAACACATTGGCCCTGATAAACCCGGGTTTTTCCGGGTTGTGTGGCAGATTCTGGCGCATTGTGCCAGAAATCCTGTCTGCGCCAGAACTGAAAGGAAAACCTTACTAGCTATCCATTTCACTGAGAAAACCCGAAAAAGGGGCGTGGCCTCTGGGAAAGTGTGGTCGTTGAAAAAGGGGCTTGTCCCTGACATTTTCACAAAAACCCAAACATTATTACTAAGGTTTCCACAGAAAATGTATTGGATTTGAGCTGAGGAAAACCCGACAGATCAGAGCATGTGTAGAAAAGGCAAAATGTAGAGAAAAGTGCAAAATTTAGCATTTTTTATTTTACTACTTTTAAAAAATTCTAACTTTTTGTGCCATTAGTATGCTTAAAATTGTCCTCTTCTGACCCCCGTAACTCATTTTTCTGTATATGGGGATGTATGAAGGCTGATCTTTTGTGCCATAATCATTGGTTTATACTGACATCATTTTTGTTTTGATGGGCCTTCTTGAACAGCTGCGGATGGCAGCCGGGACCCAGCTGCGGATGGCAGCCGGGACCAAGCGGGCATGAAGCCGACTCAGTTACTGAGCTCACGTCATACCTCAGCCACACTGTATATAGACGGCGTTCTGCGGCAATGGGTTAAAGTGGTGCCCTCATCCCCTAGACGCTCTGGGGACACAGTTTTTTATTTTATTTTTTATATTACAGGTGCCCTGCCCCTGTATGTCCCAAACACGGCTAAGAGCCTAACGAATTCACCTGCCCGGAACTGCATATCCTGGGCGTCTGGCGATAGGATTTCCACAACCCTGCTACTGTAGGGCAGAAATCAGATTCTCTGTGATTATCCATTCTGGCACCAGCAGGCTCTACATGGACTGGAGGGATAGTAGCAATGATGTCCTTATTGTGGCAGTAAAACGGGACACAAAAAAACCTTCCAGGGTAGGTAAGGAGCCAACAACCACAAACGTGCATATGCATGATGCAGAAGACCACTTAATGATTATGCAGGCAGGTTCCGGATCATCAATTGGTAAACTGTACGACTGCCTCTTGTTTAGGGGTCTCTATTGGCTGTAATCAGGGATTTTATGGGCTAGAAGCTTGAATTGACACATATGAAGTCAAGGAGGCGAAACCATAAATACCCCTGCCCCCCAAATATTGGCAGCCATTGTCATCATAACCTCTTAGGTACGCTGTTGTGACAGAGAAATATGTTGAGAAGGGCTTAGAAGTACCGAAGTTCCCTTAGAAAATTAAACTATTATTATCCCTTATCCACTGGATAGGTGATAAGTGTATGATCGCAGGGGGATCCAACAGCTGGGACCCATGCGAAGTTCTGAAGATGTGTGTTCAGAACACCGGCTGTTCTCGAGCACAGAGCGGCGGTGGTCGACATGCCCCCTCCATGTCTACGGAAGAGCCAGAGATAAGAAGAAAAGAACCAGAGTTCCCTTTTAATCACCATACAGTGATATGCAAATTGCAAAGATCTGAAATCACCAGCAATAGGTTTACATAAATAGGTGTAATACTTTCTAGAATACATAACAGTATTAGTTTTAATAGAAATTGTTTAACCCCTTAACGACCATGGACGTATATTTACATCCTTGTCCGGCTTCCGCGATATAACGCGGGGTCACGCCGTGTCATATCGGGTTGGTCCCGGCATGTATCTGAAGCCGGGACCTGGGGCTATAATAGCGCTCGGCAGCGATCGCTATTAACCCTTTAGACGCGGCGTTCAAAGTGTAAAAAAAAACAAAAAAAAAGTTAATGTGATTTAACCCTTTCCCTAATAAAAGTCCAAATCCCCCCCTTTTCCCATAAAAAATACAAAAAAAACAATGTTAAAAATATAAACATATGTGGTATCGCCATGTGCGTAATTGTCTGAACTATAAAAAATATATCAATTTAACCGCACGGTCAATGGCGTACGCGCTAAAAAAAATTCAAAGTCCAAAATAGCGTATTTTTTGGTCACTTTTTATATCATGAAAAAAAATGAATAAAAAGCGATCAAAAAGTCTGATCAATCCAAAAATGGTACAGCTAAAAACTTTAGACCACGGCACAAAAAAATTTGCCCTCATAGCGCCCCATACGTGGTAAAATAAAAAAAGTTATAGGGGTCAGAAGATGACAATTTTAAACATATACATTTTCCTGCATGTAGTTAAAATTTTTTCCAGAAGTACAACAAAATCAAACCTATATAAGTAGGGTATCATTTTAACCGTATGGACCTACAGAATAAAGATAATGTGTTATTTTTTCCGTTGGGAGCTGCTTTTCTGCAAAAGGGACAGGATGACTGCACCGTATTGAGGGGAGGATGGATGGGGCCATGTATCGCAAGATCTTGGCTAACAGAATAAAGAGAAGGTGTAATTTTTACTGAAAAATGTACTGCGTAGAAATGGAAGTTACAAAATTGTGTTTTTTCTTCAATTTCGTTGCACAATGATTTTTTTTTTTCCATTTCGCCGTAGATTTTTGGGTAAAATGACTGATGTCACTGCAAAGTAGAATTAGTGTGGCAAAAAAATAAGCCATCATATGGATTTTTAGGTTCAAAATTGAAAGGGTTATGATTTTTAAAAGGTGAGGAGGAAAAAACGAAAGTGCAAACACGGAAAAACCCGTGGTCCTTAAGCGTTTAAGTTTATATCAATATTTTTTTTTTAAAAGAATAGAGGTAGGATAGAAATAGTTTTTTTTTTTTTTAATACAGTCATTGGCCCAGGAGTGACTATGCCAGTAAGACTATGCACAGTTCCCAGTAGCAGATGATTAGAGTTAAGTAGTAGGTGCAGTTCCCTAAATCTGAATGTACGGTAGTTAGCAGAGAAACCAAGAATTAGTGAGTTCAGATATTGAATAACCCTTTATTAGCAAATAGATTACTTGTTTCAGACCAGACACCCTGGTACTTATTCAGGTCAATAATATTTCACCAGCCACATTATTTTTTTGGATAAGTGTGCATTACCTATTTGGGTCCACATATAGTTTAGTCAAAACTGACGACTTTGGTGGGACTGTCCGACTCTCCCCCAACCCTTTTGCTCTCAGAGAGATAAAGCTGCTGTCAGAGAGGTCGTGAGGTCGTGAAGGGGATTGTGGGGAAATAGATGTAGGCTGAACACGATTGAAGAAGTATGGTCACCTTAAAGCGGTTGGTCATTTAACTAAAATAGTAAATGGTATGTAAATATGTAAATAGTGTATTCACTGTAGTGAATACATAGGATGCCATACAAAAATAGTCACCTATAATTTAACCACTTTAGACAAAACCACAAAAAAGGTAGTCACCGAGGGGAATTCATCAATTGTTGTCTAGTATGTGTACTATTTTAGAGTTGAAAAGTCACGTTTGATTTTACCTTCCTGCACCAAATTAATCAAAACGCGCACACCACTTGATGAATTTGATGCACGGGAACATTACCTCAAGAGTCCTCCTACATTTCCCAGCTGTTTTGTCTGGCATATAAGCAGGGTGCAGAGACGTGCGACTAAACTAATATAGAGCATGAAACATTTTAGCTACGAGGAACAATTAAAAGGAGTTACAATTGTTTAGTCTTGAGAAGAGACGTTTAAGGGGGGATATGATAAACGTATATAAGTATATAAATGGCCCATACAAAAAATATGGAGAAAAACTGTTCCAGGTTAAACCCCCCCAAAGGACGAGGGGGCACTCCCTCCGTCTGGAGAAGAAAAGGTTTAGTCTAAAGGGGCGACACACCTTCTTTACAATAAGAATTGTGAATTTATGGAACAGTCTACCTCAGGAACTGATCACAGCAGGAACAATTAATAGCTTTAAAACAGGGTTAGATACATTCCTGGAACAAAATAACATTAATGCTTATGCAGAATTATAAAACAACATCCCTTCCCCTTATCCCCTTCCCTTCAATTCCCTGGTTGAACTTGATGGACGTATGTCTTTTTTCAACCATACTAACTATGTAACTATATGTAAGGGTGAGTAGGAAATCACCGCCTCTCCTCAGTATGATCTTCACTCCTATGCTGCAGCTTGTCATTGGAGGCTGTAGCAAAGGAGCACTGCTAACACTGTTCTATGGTGTTCTATTAAAATGCATTTATCAGTGTTAGCAAACTGTTGAATGTATGCCCTCTTCCCCTCTACCCGTTTAGGCTGCTTTACAGGGCTGAAGTAAATGAGTGTTGGTTTGCATCTAAAAGAAGGATGCTGCGACTTTTTTGCAACTTTCAGAGAAAAGTCGCACATAATGGCCCAGATTTATCAAACCATTTGAGAGAAAAAGTGGAGGGATTTTCCAACAACAACCAATCACAGCTCAGCTTTCACTTTACCAGAGCTCATTAGCTGAGCTATGATTGGTTGTTTTTGGGGAAAATCCCTCCACTTTTTCTCTCACACAGTTTGATAAATCTCCCCTAAAATAAATTAGTGCCCACTGCATAAAACTAGTCTAAAGTGCTGCAAAAGGTGGTTCACTTTCAAATAGGATCAAAAGCAAATGTCTCACAAAAGTCGCATGGGAAGTGACAGACTTTTTGTGCGACAATTTTAGACATTAAAAAAAAAAAAAATAAAAAATAAAAAAGTTCTAAATAGTTTGATCAATTCCCCTCTAAGGCCCTATTTTTTCCAAACACTAATATTTGTGATAATGAATATATACAATAAAAGTAAATGCTATGGGTCTTATCTCTCTTCTACTAGTATTTTGCAACTCATGGCTATTTTTAAAGCCAAGGATCGGCCATCTCTGTAGGTTATGTCGACATAGCCATGGTGAGATAAGGTCACCAATGAGAGGTTATAACGGCATTTTTTAATCATAGCCCATTACCTCTTGACAAAGCCACAGCAGTGACGAAACGTTAAAGGGGTAATCCAGGCAAAAACTTTTTTTTTATATATCAACTGGCTCCGGAAAGTTAAACAGATTTGTAAATTACTTCTATAAAAAAATCTTAATCCTTGCAATAGTTATTAGCTTCTGAAGTTTTCTGTCTAACTGCTCAATGATGATGTCACGTCACGGGAGCTGTGCATGATGGGAGAATATCCCTTGCATGATGGGAGAATATCCCCATAGGAGCTGGACAGCTCCCGGGACGCGAGTCATCAGAAAGCAGTTAGACAGAAAACAGCAACTCAACTTCAGAAGCTAATAACTATTGGAAGGATTAAGATTTTTTAATAGAAGTAATTTACAAATCTGTTTAACTTTCCGGAGCCAGTTGATATATAAAAAAAAGTTTTTGCCTGGAATACCCCTTTAAAGGGAGGTTGAGTGTTTGTTTTAAGGGAGGTTGAGTGTTGGACATAAGCTGCAGATATTCGGCAGTAATGATATTCATATGGCTGGTGTAGCCAAGTTACACAATACTGGTATAAGACACACTGCATTTACTTTTAATTAGTGTGTTTATGTTCTAATAAATTTAATTTTACATGTTGCTCCCAAACTAGTGTATGGGAAAATAGGGTCTAGGGGGAGATTTATCAAAACCTGTCTAGAGGAAAAGTTACTGAGATGTTTTTATTTTTTAGAGGCCTTTTCAAAAAAAATGAAAGAAGCAATCTGATTGGTTGCTATGGGCAACTCAGCAACTTTTCCTCCAGGTTTTCCTAAATCTCCCCCTTAGTGACCACCTTTTTGGTGGTTTTGCGTAAGTACATAAGAAGCCACACACTTCTTGCTGTGTTGTCCCTTCTGGCACTGGATAATGATCCTGTCTATAACATGGTTGAGCATTGAAGGTGCATGAGTTTTATGTTCCTCTATGCTTGGCTAGATTATGAATGGAATTGTTGTTCACAGTGCGGGGGCATGGCTTTTTATATCTTCACTACAGGGCACAGTGGAAGCACATGTAAATGAGTAGGTGACATAAGCTTACTATTAGAGTACAATGAATAACTTTAGTATGTTGCTAGTGATAGAACTGATAATGGTTCTTAGCTACATGAAATAGAAAAAAATCGTAGCACTCACCACGTTATAAGTGTTCAAGCAAAGCAGGGTTTATTCATGCATGCTGTACATACAGGTAGAATGGAAGGGAGGAGGGAGCACTCAACAGCTCCATAGAGCTGACCAGGAGCGACGAATTGTTTCGCAGGAGATCTGCTTGTTCACGCAGATTTTCTGCAAAACGATTCGTCGCTCCTGGTCAGCTCTACGGAGCTATTGCCTGCTCCCTCCTCCCTTCCATTCTACCTGTATGTACAGCACGCATGAATAAACCCTGCTTTGCTTGAACACTTAGAAAAAAATCGTAGCACTCACCACGTTATATTTCATGTTGCTTGGATATACCTCTTTATTCTTTCGCAAGCACCGTCGCGCATTCCAGCAGCTTGGTCCAGCCGGATTTCAAAGACATCCTATTTTCCAATAATCGTACTGTACTTTTTCCTCATCGCAATATAATTTCTGCGCTTTGGCATCCACTAACTCTTTTTTTCTATTCAGTGCTGATTTGCTTTTTTTCTATATACTCGATAATGGTTCTTAGATATTAAAGGAAATCTGTCACTAGTGTGACCTGCACTAACCTGTCGGTACCGATAGATAGTGCAGGTGACACTGATGACAACGATACTCACCTTGCCCCGTTGCGTGGCGGGGATCTTCGGTAATTTCCTCCGTTAGCTCCAGTCCCGGCAGCCGCCTTGGGGCACGGGCGGAGCTTACTGACTTCACCGCTGCTGTTCTCTCACAGCGGGACCCAGCAGGGAGCAGAAGCAGTGACGTCACTAAGCTCCGCCCATGCCCCAAGTAGCTGCTGCTCTCCACAGGGTCTCGCAGCAGCGGTGATGTGAGTAAGCTCCGCCCATGCCCCAAGCCGGCTGCCGGGACTGGAGCTAACGGAGGAAATTACCGAAGTTCCCCGCCACAGAACGGGGGCAAGGCGAGTACCCTTGTCATCAGTGTCACCTGCACTATCTGTTCGGTACCAACAGGTTAGTGCAGGTGACACTGGTGACAGATTTCCTTTAACTCTGAATTTCTGTCCACATATTTACAGAAAGGCTGTAAGTGATTACATACAATAATGACTTCTTCAGTCTGGGTTACCACCAACGTTGAGGGAATTAAATTCTACAGATCACTTGTTTTGAATCCCAGCACCATGACTGCATTGGTACATGCTGCTAGCATGTGTGGGTGAACAGGTAATCCTGTCATCACATGATTTCACAATGACGTCTGCACATAAATGGGTAATAGTGTGTGATGCAGAAGTATTACTTAGAGTACCTGTCACAAACTTGTTAAATGTTATAATCCTCCCAGTTCACTGTCCACATCATGATAAACCACCCAGTCTTTATTTTTATTATTTTTTTAGTTTTCTACCTTAAAGAGGTACTCCGGCCCTAAGACATCTTATCCCCTATCCAAAGGATAGGGGATAAGATGTCTGACCGCGGGGGTCCCACCCCCTCCCATAGACTTGCAAAGCGGGGGCGGGGCGTGACATCACACGGGGGTGTAGTTGTGAGGTCACGATACTCCGCCCCATGGTCAGCCCCCTACAGTTTGTGAGCTGGCAGTGCGGCGTGCAGCTCAAAGATGTGGGTGCCGAATGCAAGATTGCGGGGGTACCCAGCGGCGGGACCCCTGCAGTCAGACATCTTATCCCCTATAATATCGCCTATAATGGATAGGAGATAAGATGTCTTAGGGCCGGAGTACCCTTTTTTAACCTCAACTTTTTATTTTTTTTTAATCAACTGGTGCCAGAAAGTTAAACAGATTTATAAATTACTTCTATATAAAAATCTTAATCCTTCCAGTACATATTAGCGGCTGTACACTACAGAGGAAATTCTTTTCTTTTTGGATTTGTTTTCTGTTTGTCCACAGTGCTCTCTTGCTGTGTCAGGAACTGTCAAGAGCAGGAGAAAGTCCCAATAGCAAACATATGCTGCTCTGGACAGTTCCTAAAACGGACAGAGGTGTCAGCAGAAAGCACTGTGGATAGATCAAAGAAATCCAAAAAGAAAATAATTTCCACTGTAATATTCAGCAGCTAATAAGTATTGGAAGGATTAAGATTTTTAGATATAAGTAATTTACAAATCTAACTTTTTGACACCAGCTTATTTAAAAAGAAAATGTTTTTCACTGGAGTACCCCTTTAATATTGCTCTGTATTTTCTGCTCAGTTAGGTTCACTGATATTGTGCCAAGGGACTGGCGCAAGGCGAATGTGGTGCCAATCTTCAAAAAGGGCTCTAGGTCTTCCCCAGGAAACTATAGACCGGTAAGTTTAACGTGCATTGTGGGTAAATTGTTTGAAGGACTTATAAGGGATTACATACAGGAATACATAGGGGATTATTGTATTATAAGTGATAGCCAGCATGGGTTTACTAAGGATAGAAGTTGTCAAACCAATCTAATTTGCTTTTATGAAGAGGTGAGTAGAAGCCTTGACAGAGGAATGGCTGTGGATATAGTGTTTCTGGATTTTGCTAAAGCGTTTGATACTGTCCCTCATAGACGTCTGACAGGTAAGTTAAGGTCTTTGGGTTTGGAAATTTTAGTTTGTAACTGGATTGAACACTGGCTCATGGATCGTACCCAGAGAGTGGTGGTCAATGATTCGTAAACTGATTGGTCCCCGGTAATTAGTGGTGTACCCCAAGGTTCTGTATTGGGACCGCTGTTTAATTTATTTATCAATGATATAGAGGATGGTATTAACAGCTCTGTTTCTATCTTTGCAGATGACACCAAGCTTTGTAGCACGATACAGTCTATAGAGGATGTGTATAGGTTACAAGATGACTTGGATAGACTAAGTGTCTGGGCATCCACTTGGCAAATGAGGTTCAATGTGGATAAATGTAAAGTTATGCATCTGGGTACTAATAACATGCATGTGTTGTATGTCTTAGGGGGGATTAAACTGGCAGAGTCACTGGTAGAGAAGGATCTGGGTGTACTTGTAGATCACAGACTACAGAATAGCATGCAATGTCAGGCTGCTGCTTCCAAGGCCAGCAGGATATTGTCATGTATAAAAAGAGGCATGGACTTAAGGGACAGGGACATAATACTCCCCCTTTATAAAGCATTGGTACGGCCTCACCTGGAAGATGCTGTTCAGTTTTGGTCACCTGTCCATAAAAGGGACACTGTGGAGCTGGAAAGGGTGCAGAGACGCGCGACTAAACTAATATGGGGCATGGAACATCTTAGCTATGAGGAGCGATTAAAGGAGTTACAATTGTTTAGTCTTGAGAAGAGACGTTTAAGGGGGGGATATGATAAACATATATAAGTATATAAATGGCCCATACAAAAATATGGAGAAAAACTGTTCCAGGTTAAACCCCCCCCAAAGGACGAGGGGGCACTCCCTCCGTCTGGAGAAGAAAAAGTTTAGTCTCAAGGGGCGACACTCCTTCTTTACCGTGAGAACTGTGAACTTATGGAACAGTCTACCTAAGGAACTGGTCACAGCAGGAACAATTAACAGCTTTAAAACAGGATTAGATACATTCCTGGAACAAAATAACATTAATGCTTATGAAGAAATATAAAATCCCATCCCTTCCCCAATATCGCGCCACACCCCTACCCTTCAATTCCCTGATTGAACTTGATGGACATATGTCTTTTTTCGACCGTACTAACTATGTAACTAGGAAGGGGCATTCCCCAGCAGGTGTGTCATCATCTGAAGCCATACAGGGGAGAACTTTCTCCCTCACTCTGCTACACACAGTCCAGAGCAGTTCAGTGTGAGAGGAGCTATGACTGGCTAAGGCTGCACACACACCCCTCAGCACTCCAGACTGCATTTCCTGATTTTGGACTTCTGCCAGGCCAGCAGGAGTTCAAAGTGTGTGAAAGAGATGGGGGAAATGTGCTCTGGACAAGTAGGGAGAGACCTAGTGGCAGCTTTTTTTTTTTTAAACACAAATAAAACAGACAACTTTTTTTTAAACAAAGTACATTAGAAAGATTTTTTTTTATTTACCATAAGGAGTGCAATAGCAAAAGATTTTTTAATGACAGTGCCCATTTAATGCCTATGCAGGTATAAAATCTTTATGAGTGAAAGATCCCATAGAAACACAATTGTTATTTCAGCTGTACATCTAGAAGAAACAATAGTCAAGATAAGATATTCTAATATATCAGTCTTTTAAATAATATGTAGGACATTAGTGATGGTAAAGCACATCCATTATTTATATTTTAAGGCAGAAGTCCTGCTCAAGTTACTGAGAAATACCTTATGGCTGGGTCAGTAAAGACAGAGCTGGTAAGTCCAGGTGGGCATGCCTTAATTGGCCTCACAACCTTCAGCTCCCATTCCTCCCGATCTTCTTTACTGAGCTCCTCTATAGGAAGTTTATACTTCTCCTTATCCGTGATCGGGTCCAAGTACTGAGGGTTGTACCTGCTCCATCTAACCTGGATCAAACTAAAAACAAATATTAATTAACCCCTTCGTGACCAAGTGTTTTTTTTTTTTTTTTGCCTCATTTATTTTTTTTGCTCCTCATATTCTAAGACCCATACCTTTTTAAACTTGGATAATTTTCGTTTCGTTTTGAGGTAAAAATAGAAAACTTGAAAAAAATAAAAATAAGTAATTTTGTTCAATGCCATGTTCTGACCCCTATAACTTTTTTTTTTTTTTTTTTTTTTTTTTTTTATAACTACAGAGCTATGTTAGGGTTTATTTTTTGTGTATATATACTGCTCCAAAAAAAAAAAAATACAAAAAAAAAGCAACACTAAGATAACACATCCTAGATCTGAAGGAATGAACTAATCGTATGAAATTCTTTCGTCTTTACATAGTTGAATGTGCTGACAAAATCACACAAAAATGATCAATGCAAATCAAATTTATCATCCCATGGAGGTCTGGATATGGAGTCGCACTCAAAATCAAAGTGGAAAACCACACTACAGGCTGATCCAACTTTGATATAATGTCCTTAACCCCTTAAAAGGCGTACTACGCCCCTAGATAGGGGATAAGATGTCAGATCGTGGGGGTCCCACCGCTGGGGACCCTCCCCCCCCCCCCAGATCTACCCTGCAGCTCCCACCATTAGTGGCTTCCGGAACCGCTGGAGTTCCTCAGGCTGAGTCCATCTCGACCACGAGGACGGAGCATAGAGACGTCACGACTCTACCCCCGTGTGACGTCACGCTCCGCCCCCTCAATGCATGTATATTGGAGGGGCGTGACATTTGTATATTGGAGGGGCGTGACATATATGAGGGCTAATTTTTTGCGCCATGATCTGAAGTATTTATTGGTATCATTTGTGTTATCTGACTTTTTGATCACTTTATATAAATTTTTTTATGGTATAAAAAGTGACCAAAAATACGCTATTTTGGAATATTTTTTACATGTAAGCCATTGACCGTGCGGTTTAATTAAGGGGAGATATATATATACATTTTTTTTTTTTTCAAATTCAAAATAATTAAGGATATTTTTATAGTTCGGACATTTCCACAGTGATACCACATGTTTATATTTATTTACATAGTTTTTTTTTTTTTATGGGAAAAGGGGGGTGCTTCAGATCTTTATTGGGGAAGGGGTTTTGCAACAGTTGGAGGCTCCGTTTTGGAAACACTGCCGTATGAGATGTTTTTCATTTTTATTGGGAGGGAGGGGGTAACGGTGTAAGGGTATGTGTATATGTAGTGTTTTACCCTTTATTTTGTGTAGGTGTAGTGTTTTTAGGGTACATTCACAAGGGCAGGGGTTTACAGAGTTTCTCGCTGGGAGTTTGTGCTGCAGCGGAAAATTTGTTGCATCTCAAACTTGCAGTGAGAAACTCACTGTAAACCCCCTCCAGCTGTTGCAAAACTACAACTCCCAGCATGCCCTTGGGTTGTCCGTGCATGCTGGGGGTTGTAGTTATGCAACAGCTGGAGGCACACAGGTTGGGAAACACTGAGTTAGGAAACAGACAATGTTTCCCAAACAGTGTGCCTCCTGTTGCAAAACTACAACTCCCAGCATGCCCAGACAGCCGAAGGGCATGTTGTGAGTTGTAGTTATGCAACAACAGGAGGAGAACAGTTTGGAGACCAATGTGTAGTAGTGTTCAAACTGTAGCCCTCCAGATGTTGATAAATCTTCAACTCCAAGCATGCCCAGGCATGCTGGGAGTTGTAGTTTGGCAACATCTGAAGACCCAGATGTTGCTGAACTACAACTCTCAGCATCCCTGGACAGTCTCTGCATGCTTGGAGTTGACGTTTTGCAACATCTGGAAGGCTACAGTTTGGACACCACTGTATAGTGGGCTCCAAACTGTGTCCTTCCAGATGTTGCAAAACTATAACTCCCAGCATGCAAAGACTGACTCTCACCATGCACAGTGGTGTCCAAATTGTGGCCCTCTGGAAGTTTCAAAACTACAACTCTCAGACTGCAAAAAGGCTGTCTGGGCACGCTGGGAGTTGTAGCTTTGAAACTCCTAGAAGCATTAGTGAAGATCCCTTTACACCGATCTTCACTGCTGCCTCTGACGTCGCTGCATCTACTTGCCTGCACCTCCTTTCTGCCGCCGATCCTCCAGGTATCCGTCGCCGGACCCGATCAGCCCGAAATCACCGATCTGAATAGCCGACATTGGGGGGGGGGGGGAGAGTGAGTTAGGCTGTAAGCACAACCCCCACCTGTGAACATCGGGCCCTCATACCACCCTCATGGAGTCTGTTTCTGACTGTTTGAGTGAACACATGCACATTTGTAGCCTGCTGGAGGTCATTTTGCCGGGCTCTGGTAGTGCTCGTCCTGCTCCTCCTTGCACAAAGGCAGAGGTAGCTGCCCTGCTGCTTGGTTGTTGCCCTCCTATGGCCTCCTCCATGTCTCCTGCACTACCTGAGCCACTTGTGTGGGTTGTAGACTCCGTCTCATGCTACCACTATAGTGAAAGCACCACCAGCATTCAAAAGTGACCAAAACATCAGCCCGGAAGCATAGGAACCAAGAAGTGGTCTGTGGTCACCATCTGCAGAACCACTCCATTATTGCCTATAATTTCCACTTGTTGTCTGTTCCATTTGCACAACAACATGTGAAATTGATTGTCAGTGTTGCTTCCTGAGTGGACAGTGTGATTACACAGAAGTATCATTGACTTGGAGATACAGGGTGTTGTTTGTGTTCCCTTTATTTTTTTGAGCAGTGTATGACTTTTAATCACTTTTCATTATACTTTTTCTGAAACGCTCTATGATGAAATATCAGCAAATTTTGTGGTTTGGAATTTTTCAACGTTTACACCCTTCATGCATGATCAGGAACGACAATTTATAGTTCGGCGATACCAAATATGTCTTATTTTTTTTACAGTGTTTTATTTATTTTCAGGGATTGTAATTTTTATTAGGGGGAAGGATTTTTCTTAAATCTTTAATCCCCCCCCCCCCCCACCCAAAAAAAAAAAAAGATATATATAATAGGCCCCACGGGCCTATTATAACCCATCATTAGATGGCTTACACTAATCTAGGCTTTTGGAGCTTGATCCAATGAGAACCAGGCAGAATGGGTAAGTCTGCGTGCTTCCTCAACAACAGCACGAGATTACATCATGGAGCTGCCGGTGGGTCCCCTAGACCCCAGGGATTACCAGCTTTTAATGTTTGAATGCCGGGAACCCTATTGATCATGGCTTTTAACCATTTAAAAGACAAACATCAAAGCCAGCTTTGATGTCTGTCATTACCAGCAGATGTCAGCTGCTGACAGCAGCGGGGATCTGCTGGTTATGGCACGGACCTGAACCCCGTACCTGTGTCATATTCGCATCACATCCCTCACACTCATGACGTACCAGCAGAGGTCAGCTGCTGATAGAGGGGGATCTGCCGATTATGATGCGGACTCGTGTCATATTCCCCTCACCTGACCCATGAAGTACTGGTACGTCATAGGTCGGGAAAGGGTTAAACGGGCACTAAAAAATGTTAAATAAAATGTAGATAATATTTGTATGTGCATTATACATTGGTTAAAACAGTGTGTATGCTCTGTGCATGCTTCTGGCTTGTCAATCAGCCTGCTCTGTGAGTCTGTGGCATGTCAGAGCCTTAGTGCACAGCAAAGCCAATTGTCAGCACTTGGGAGTAAGTTCACACATGAGAAGTAAGGGAAAGCATGCAGTGTGAGCAAAATAAACAAAGGAAAAGAGCCATAAAAGATTGAAAACCAGGATTTAAAGGGGTACTCTGGGGAACCTAACTTATCCCCTATCCACAGCATAGAAGATAAGTATCTGATTGCAGGGGTACCCTCAGTGATCTCCTGTCCCTCTCCATCGGAGACAAGCAGCAGTGACCGACCGCTCAGCTAACCACTGGCTAAGATGCTACACAAGTGCTTTTCCGAAGATGGGGGTTGGAGCACTTTGGGGACTGGTAAGTTTCATTTAACCCCTGGTCTCCCAGCCGGGGGAACAGCTCAACTAGTAGTGTGGGGGATGGTAACGCAGGTAGGCCAAGACAGTTAGTTGTGGTAGGGGATTCTATAATCAGGAAGACGGATAAAATAATTTGTCGCCAAGACCACCTCAACCGAATGGTTTGCTGTCTCCCTGGTGCCAGGGTTCGGCATGTGGTGGAAAGTGTGGACAAATTACTAGGGGGGGGGGGGGGGGCTGGGGATGACCCAGCTGTCATGGTCCATGTGGGAACCAACGACAGAATACATGTAGGTGGAGGTCCTTGAAGAATAATTACAAGGAACTAGGTTACATAGTTAGTACGGTCGAAAAAAGACATATGTCCATCAAGTTCAACCAGGGAATTAAGGGTAGGGGTGTGGCACGATATTGGGGAAGGGATGGGATTTTATATTTCTTCATAAGCATTAATGTTATTTTGTTCCAGGAATGTATCTAATCCTGTTTTAAAGCTGTTAATGTTTCCTGCTGTGACCAGTTCCTGAGGTAGACTGTTCCATAAGTTCACAGTTCTCATGGTAAAGAAGGCGTGTCGCCCCTTGAGACTAAACTTTTTCTTCTCCAGACGGAGGGAGTGCCCCCTCGTCCTTTGGGGGGGGGGGGGGTTAACCTGGAACAGTTTTTCTCCATATTTTTTGTATGGGCCATTTATATACGTTTATCATATCCCCCCTTAAACGTCTCTTCAAGACTAAACAATTGTAACTCCTTTAATCGCTCCTCATAGCTAAGATGTTCCATGCTCCATATTAGGTGCCAAGCTGAAGGGAAGGACCTCTAAGGTTGTGTTCTCTGGAATACTTCCCGTGCCATGCGCATCCCAGGAAAGACAGCGGGAGCTTAGGGAGTTAAATGCATGGCTTAAGTTGCGGTGTAAGGGGGAAGGGTTTGGGTTTTTAGAGCACTGGGCTGACTTTTCATTGGGGTACAAACTCTATTCTACGGATAATTTGCACCTGAATGGAAGGGGGTCCACTGTGCTGGGGGAGAGAATCCTGGAAGGGGTGGCAGAGTATTTAAACTAGGTGAGTGGGGGGGGGGGGGGAGGATAATAAAGCAAAGAAAGCAGACAGGGGGATGGATAGGTTAGAGAGAGGCCAGGACATAATGGTGGGTGGAGAGGAGTCCTGTGGGGGGGGGGGGGGAGGTTAAGAGCAGTGGATAAGGAGATCCATGGGTTACAAACCAGCCGTAAAAATAAATGTAGCCCGAAAAATTGTAACCCCAATAATGCAAAAAATCCCATTAGCCCCAATAACTTAAATAGTACATGTAACGGCTACCCAGGTAGAGAGAGAATATCAGCCGTTGATGACGTCCTTTTCCCTGCAAGCTGCTGTGTCAAAGTAAAGCTGGTATAATCCTATTCACGATATCCAGAGGGAGAGTCAGGATTAGCTGTAAAAAGAGCAGAGTAATATTCCCAAATAATCCCCTTTCAAGAACGAGACGAGGCTACGTTTGAAGGGTCAAGAAGAACTGTTTATTGTGGAACAAGTGTCTTCTTTTATAGGAAGGACATCACAGGGGGAAGGGTCAGTAAAGACAATACAGGTGGAAGGTAGTCTGGGAGATAATCCAATAAAGGTAATTAGCTCTCCCTATACAGTGCCTTGAGTGCAAAAGGTGTATTGTGCACAGAAAGTGTATGAAAACAGTAAATAAAAGTATTTTAACTCTGGACAACATAAACTGAGGGGTACAAATAGTGATGTCCTTAAATCCATCCAAGTAGTAGGGTGACTCTAGGATCCGTCACAAGTATAACTACCGAACGGCCGTTGCATTCTCTGGTAATGGCATTTCTCATACAATATCCAAGCAAATAACTCCAGCTATTTTAACAGCCCAGGCATGTAGTATAGTCTTTGTTACAGTACAATTAGCCCTTATAACTCAAATAATAACATTAACCCCAATAACTCACAATATCCCATTAGTGAGACTATATGTGTAAAACTTAATGGAAATGTAAAGTGTATGTTCACAAATGCCAGAAGCCTAGCAAATAAAATGGGGGAGCTTGAGGCCTTGATACTGGAGGAACATAATGATATAGTTGGGGTCACAGACATGGCTGGACCCCTCGCATGACTGGGCTGTTAATCTGCAGGGGTTTACATTGTTTTGCAAGGACAGAACGAACAGAAAAGGTGGTGGAGTCTGTCTGTATGTTAGAAGTGGTATGAAAGTCAGTGTGAACGATGCCATAGTGTGTGATGATTCTGAGGATGTGGAATCATTGTGGGTAGAATTACAAAAGGAGGGAAATATTGAAAAAATAGTATTTGGTGTAATCTACAGACCCCCTAACATCTCTGAGGAGATAGAAGTTCGGCTGCATAAACAAATAGAGAGGGCTGCCCGGGCAGGTACAGTAGTAATAATGGGAGATTTTAACTATCCAGATATAGATTGGGGTCCGGGGTTGGCTAAAACTACAAAGGGGGAGAAAATTCCTAAATTTATTGCAGGATAATTTTATGGGCCAGTTTGTGGAGGACCCAACAAGAAGTGATGCCTTGTTGGATCTTATTTCCAACAACGCAGAGCTGGTTGGTAATGTAACTGTGCGGGAAAACCTTGGTAATAGCGACCACAATATAGTTACTTTTGATTTAAAATGTAGAAAACAAAGAAAGACGGGGAAGGCAAAAACATAACTTTAACCCCTTAAGGACCAGGCCATTTTACACCTTAGGACCAGAGCGTTTTTGAACATCTGACCACTGTCACTTTAAACATTAATAACTCTGGAATGCTTTTATTTATCATCTGAATCCGAGATCGTTTTTTTTGTGACATATTCTACTTTAACATGGTGGAAAATTTTTGTGGTAACTTGCATCCTTTCTTGGTGAAAAATCACAAAATTTCATGAAAAAATTGAAAATTTAGCATTTTTCTAACTTTGAAGCTCTCTGCTTGTAAGGAAAATGGATATTCCAAATAAATGTTTTTTTTTTATTCACATATAAATATGTCTACTTTATGTTTGCATCATAAAATTGATAAGTTTTTACTTTTGGAAGACACCAGAGGGCTTCAAAGTTCAGCATCAATTTTCCAATTTTTCACAAATTTTCAAACTCACTATTTTTCCGGGACCAGTTCAGGTTTGAAGTGGATTTCAAGGGTCTTCATATTAGAAATACCCCATAAAAGACCCCATTATAAAAAAAACTGCACACCCATTTTTTACACTTGCATGTTCTTGTAGACCCAATTTTAGAATTTTTACAAGGGGTAAAAGGAGAAAATTTATACTTGTATATGTAGCCCAATTTCTCTCGAGTAAGCACCTACCTCATATGTCTATGTAAAGTGTTCGGCGTGCGCAGTAGAGGGCTCAGAAGCGAAGGAGCGACAAGGGGATTTTGGAGAGTATGTTTTTCTGAAATGGTTTTTGGGGGGCATGTTGCATTTAGGAAGCCCCTATGGTGCCAGAACAGCAAAAAAAAAAAAAAAAAAAAAAAAAACACATGCCATATCATTTTGGAAACTAGACCCCTTGAGTATCGTAACAAGGAATTAAGTGAGCCATAATACCCCACAGGTGTTTCACGACTTTTGCATGTGTAAAAAACAAAAAATAATTTTCACTAAAATGTGTGTTTCCCCCCAAATTTCACATTTTTGCAAGGGTTAATAGCAGAAAATACCCCCCAAAATTTGTAACCCCATTCCTTCTGAGTATGGAAATACCCCATGTGTGGACAAAAACAAGAGTACCCCATTTGAACATTTGAACAAAAACAAGAGTGAATTTGTTTGGAATGGTAGTCAGGGCCATGTGCGTTTACAAAGCCCCCCGTGGTGCCAGAACAGTGGACCCCCCACATGTGACCCCATTTTGGAAACTACACCCCTCACAGAATTTAATAAGGGGTGCAGTGAGTATTTACACCCCACTGGCATTTGACAGATCTTTGGAACAGTGGGCTGAGCAAATGAACCTGTGGGGCGTAAATGCTCACTGCACCCCTTATTACATTACGTGAGGGGTGTAGTTTCCAAAATGGGGTCACATGTTGGGGGGTCCATTGTTCTGGCACTATGGGGGCTTTGTAAACACACGTGGCCTTCAATTCCGGACACATTTTCTCTTCAAAATCCCAATGGCGCTCCTTCTGTTCTGAGCATTGTAGTTCGCCCGCCAAGCACTTTACATCCACATTTGGGGTATTTTCTTACTCAGAAGAAATGGGGTTACAAATTTTGGAGGGCTTTTTTCCTATTTTCCCTTGTGAAAATGAAAAATTTAGGGTAACACCAGCATTTTAGTGAAAAAAAATTATTTGTCAAACACCTGTGGGGTGTTAATGGTCACTATACCCCTTGTTACATTCCGTGAGGGGTGTAGTTTCCAAAATGGGGTCACATGTCAGTATTTATTTTTTTGCGTTTATGTCAGAACCGCTGTAAAATTAGCCACCCCTGTGCAAATCACCAATTTAGCCTTCAAATGTACATAGTGCGCCTCACTTCTGAGCCTTGTTGTGCGTCCGCAGAGCATTTTACGCCCACATATGGGGTATTTCCATACTAAGGAGAAATTGCGTTACAAATTATGGGGCTCTTTTTCTTTTACCTCTTGTGAAAATAAAAAAGTAAAGGGCAACACCAGCATGTTAGTGTAAAAAAATTTTTTTTTTTTTTTTTTTACACTAACAGGCTGGTGTAGACCCCAACTTTTCCTTTTCATAAGGGGTAAAAGGAGAAAAAGCCCCCCAAAATTTGTAGTGTAATTTCTCCCGAGTACGGAGATACCCCATATGTGGCCCTAAACTGTTTCCTTGAAATACGACAGGCCTTCTAAGTGAGAGAGCGCCATGCGCATTTGAGGACTAAATTAGGGATTGCATAGGGGTGGACATAGGGGTATTCTACGCCAGCGATTCCCAAACAGTGCCTCCAAAACAGCTGGAGGCTCTGTTTTGGAAACACTGCTGTAAAATAAGTTTTTAATTTTTATTGGGGGGGGGGGGGGAACAGTGTAAGGGGGTGTATTTGTAGTGTTTTACCCTTTATTTTGTGTTAGTGTAGTGTAGTGTTTTTAGGAGTTTGCGCTGCGGCGAAAAATTTGCCGCAGTTCATACTTGAAGCAGAAAACTTACTGTAAGACTGCCTGTGTGAATGTACCCTGTACATTCACATGGGGGGCAAACCTCCAGCTGTTTCAAAACTACAACTCCCAGCATGTACTGACAGACCGTGCATGCTGGGAGTTGTACTTTTGCAACAGCTGGAGGCACACTGGTTGGAAAACCTTCAGTTAGGTTCTGTTATCTGACTCAATATTTTCCAACCAGTGTGCCTCCAGCTGTTGCAAAACTACAACTCCCAGCATGCTGGGATTTGCAGTTTTGCAACATTTGGAGAGCTACAGTATAGAGACCACTGCAAACTGTGGCCCTCCAGATGCTGCAGAACTACAAATTCAGCACGCCCGGACAGCAAACAGTTGTGTGGGCATGCTAGGAGTTGTAGTTTTGCAAGATCTGGAGGGCTATAGTTCAGAGACTACCATATAGTGGTCTCAAACTGTAGCCCTCCAGCTGTTGCAAAACTACAACTCCCAGCATGACCAAACCGCTGTCTGGGCATGCTGGGAGATGTAGTTTTGCAACATCTGGAGTGCTACAGTATAGAGACCACTATATAGTGGTCTCGGACTGCAGCCCTCCAGATGTTGCTAGGCAACTTATCGGCTTCCGTTCCTCACTACTCTCTCTTCAGGGGGGGCTGTGGGTATCGGACACCCGCGATCCCCTTCTATTCCGGGTCACCATAGAATCGCGCAATCGCGCAAATCACAAGTGTGAATTCACTTGCGATTTGCGCCGATCGCCGACATGAGGGGGTCTGATTACCCCCCCTGGGCATTTGCGCGGGGTGCCTGCGGATATCACCCCGGAAATTCCCACGGGCGTACAGGTACGTCCTTGGTCCTTAAGAGGTTAAAAAGGCAAATTTCCCTGGGCCGAGAGCTGCACTACAGGACATAGACTGGGGGGAGGTGTTGTCAAATACTGATACAGAAGGTAAATGGGACATCTTTAAATCAACTCTAAATAACTATACAGCTAAATATATACCAAAGGGGAACAAATATAAACGATTAAAACTAAATCCTACATGGCTGACAAATTATGTTAAAAGAGCAATAAACAACAAAAAAAATGGCTTTTAAAAAATACAAATCTGATGGGTCAGATATAACATTTAAACAGTACAAGGAGCTTAATAAAATCTGTAAAAATGTAATAAAAACAGCAAAAATTCTAAATAAGAGACAAGTGGCTAAAGAAAACAAAAACTAATCCTAAAACCAAGGACAGAGAATGTAGGACTGCTTAATAATGATAATGGGGAGGTTGTCACGGGTGATCAAGAGAAGGCGGAGCTACTGAATGGGTTCTTTAGTTCTGTATACACTATGGAAGAAGGAGCTGACATTGGCCAGGTCAGTGCTGGTAACACATCATGTAATGTACTGAACTGGCTTAATGTAGAGATGGTACAAGGTAATTTAAGTAATATAAATGTAAGCAAATCTCCAGGACCGGATGGACTACACCCAAGAGTTCTTAGAGAGGTAAGTTCAGTAATATCTGTACCCCTGTTCATGATATTTAGAGATTCTCTGGTGTTTGTTATTGTGCCAAGGGACTGGCGCAAGGCGAATGTGGTGCCAATCTTCAAAAAGGGCTCTAGGTCTTCCCCAGGAAACTATAGACCGGTAAGTTTAACGTGCATTGTGGGTAAATTGTTTGAAGGACTTATACCGGATTACATACAGGAATACATAGGGGATAATTGTATTATAAGTGATAGCCAGCATGGGTTTACTAAGGATAGAAGTTGTCAAACCAATCTAATTTGCTTTTATGAAGAGGTGAGTAGAAGCCTTGACAGAGGAATGGCTGTGGATATAGTGTTTCTGGATTTTGCTAAAGCGTTTCATACTGTCCCTCATAGATGTCTGACAGGTAAGTTAAGGTCTTTGGGTATGGAAATTTTAGTTTGTAACTGGATTGAACACTGGCTCATGGATCGTACCCAGAGAGTGGTGGTCAATGATTCGTACTCTGATTGGTCCCCGGTAATTAGTGGTGTACCCCAAGGTTCTGTACTGGGCCCGCTGTTGTTTAATTTATTTATCAATGATATAGAGGATGGTATTAACAGCTCTGTTTCTATCTTTGCAGATGACACCAAGCTTTGTAGCACGGTACAGTCTATAGAGGATGTGTATAGGTTACAAGATGACTTGGATAGACTAAGTGTCTGGGCATCCACTTGGCAAATGAGGTTCAATGTGGATAAATGTAAAGTTATGCATCTGGGTACTAATAACCTGCATGCGTCGTATGTCTTAGGGGGGATTAAACTGTCAAAGTCACTGGTAGAGAAGGATCTGGGTGTACTTGTAGATCACAGACTACAGAATAGCATGCAATGTCAGGCTGCTGCTTCCAAAGCCGGCAGGATATTGTCATGTATCAAAAGAGGCATGGACTCAAGGGACAGGGACATAATACTCCCCCTTTATAAAGCCTTGGTACGGCCTCACCTGGAAGATGCTGTTCAGTTTTGGTCGCCTGTTCATAAAAGGGACACTGTGGAGCTGGAAAGGGTGCAGAGACGCGCGACTAAACTAATATGGGGCATGGAACATCTTAGCTATGAGGAGCGATTAAAGGAGTTACAATTGTTTAGACTTGAGAAGAGACGTTTAAGGGGGGATATGATAAATGTATATAAGTATATTAATGGCCCATACAAAACATATGGAGAAAAACTGTTCCAGGTCAAACCCCCCCAAAGGACGAGGGGGCACTACCTCCGTCTGAAGAAGAAAAGGTGTAGTCTAAAGGGGCGAGACGCCTTCTTTACCGTGAGGACTGTGAATTTATGGAACAGTCTACCTCAGGAACTGGTCACAGCAGGAACAATTAATAGCTTTAAAACAGGGTTAGATACATTCCTGGAACAAAATAACATTAATGCTTATGCAGAATTATAAAACAACATCCCTTCCCCTTATCCCCTTACACCCTTCCCTTCAATTCCCTGGTTGAACTTGATGGACGTATGTCTTTTTTCAACCATACTAACTATGTAACTATGTAACGACCATGGACGTAAATGTACTGGTGTGGCGGTACTTAGCGCACAAGGACATACATTTACGTCCTGTTTATTAGGGATCGACCGACTATCAGTTTGGCCGATATCGGCAGATAATCACGATTTTGGGTATTATCGTTATCGGCTATTACCTTGCCGATAATGCCCCGCCCCCGCACCGCGACTGCTTTAAATCAATGATCTGCAGCGGTGTCGAGGGGGGGATAAATAGCCGATAACTTATACCGGAATATCGGTATAAGTTATCGGCTATCGGCCCTAACCTGCACCGATTATTGGTATCGGTCCTAAAAAAACTATATCGGTTGATCCCTACTGTTTATGACCGCGAGCATCGGAGCGGTGTTCGAGTCATACACTGCAGGTCCCGGCTGCTATCAGCAGCCGGGGACCCGCCGGTAATGGCAGACATCCGTGATTGTGCTGATGCCCACCATTAACCCCTCAGATGCCGTGATCAATACAGATCATCGGATAGATGATCAGATCGCCTGCAGCGGGGATCCGATCATCTGTAATGGCGGCTGGAGGTCCCCTCACCTGCCTCCGTCCATCTCCTGCTCTGGTCTGAGAGCGAGCAGACCAGAGCAGAAGATAGCCGATAATACTGATCAGTGTTATGCCCTGTCCATAGCACTGAACAGTATTAGCAATCAACTGATTGCTATTGATAGTCCCCTATGGGGACATAAAAAGTGTAATAAAAAAAAAGTTGAAAAATGTAAAAATTTAACCCACCTTAACCTCCCTAGCGGTATGATTCTGTCTGGAAAATTTTTGCATTGAATTTTACATCTCCCCCTGTCACATTTCCCCCTCCCCCTGTCACATTTCCCCCTCCCCCTGTCACATTCATCCCCTCCCTTCTCACCTTGTCTTGTCCTGCAGCAGCATACACTAGGTTTGCTGGGCAGATCCTTTCCCCTTCAGTCAATCACTGGCTTGACACCATTGCGGCCTGTGATTGGCTGAAAAGGGAAAAGGTCCTAGAAGATGAATAGAGAAGAGAGCAGGGACCAGAGCGCACGGAGGGGAACGGCATATGCAGGGACTGGGATTAGGTAAGCAAATGTTTTTGTTTTTTTCCCTCCTTTTTCCTTTTACACTTAGCTCAGTGTTTTTCTAACAGGGTGCCTCCAGCTGTTGTGAAACTACTACTCCCAGCATGCCCGGACAGCCTTTGGCGGGATAACCGCTCGGGATAACCGCTCAGGAGGTTAAGGACTCAGCCCTTTTTTGCACATCTGACCACTGTCACTTTATGCATTAATAACTCTGGGATGCTTTTACCTTTCATTCTGATTCCAAGACTGTTTTTTCGTGACATATTCTACTTTGTGTTAGTGGTAAAATTTCATCGATATTTGCATAATTTCTTGGTGAAAAATTCCAAAATTTGATGAAAAAAATTGAAAATTTAGCATTTTTCTAACTTTGAAGCTCTCTGCTTGTACGGAAAATGAATATTCCAAATAAATTATATATTGATTCACATATACAATATGTCTACTTTATGTGGACATCATAAAAGTTGACGTTTTTACTTTGTGAAGACATTAGAGGGCTTCAAAGTATAGCAGCAATTTTCAAAATTTTCATGAAAATTTCAAAATCTGAATTTTTCAGGGACCAGTTAAGTTTGAAGTGGATTTGTGGGGTGTTTCTGTGAGAAATACCCCATATATGACCCCATTATAGAAACTACACCCCTCAAAGTATTCAAAAGGACATTCAGAAAGTTAGTTAACACTTTAGGTGTTTCACAAGAATAGCAGCAATGTGGAGGAAAAAAATCAAAATCTGCATTTTTTACACTAACATGTTCTTGTAGATCCATTTTTTTCATTTTTAAAAGTGGTACTAGGAGAAAAAGCCCCCCCCAAAATTTGTAGCACAATTTCTCTCGAGTTTGGAAATACCTCATATGTTGACAAAGTGCTCTGCGGGTTCACAACATGGCTCAAGAGGGAAAGAGCAACTGTGGGATTTTTTAAAGCGAATTTTGCTGTCATGGTTTTTGGGGGCCATGTTGCATTTAGGAAGCCCCCATGATGCCAGAACAGCAAAAAAAACACACAAAAAAAAACAAAAAAAAAAAACACAGCATACTATTTTGGAAACTAAACCCCTCAAGGAACGTAACAAGGGGTATAGTGAGCGTTAACACTTCACAGGTATTTGACGACTTTACGTTGAAGTTGGACGTGAAAATGAAAAATTTGATTTTTAACACTAAAATTATGGTGTTACCCCAAATTTTTCTTTTTCACAAGGGGTAATAGGAGAAAATGGACCTCAAAATTTGAAGCCCAATTTCTTCCGATTATGAAAACGCCCCATATGTGGACGTTAAGTGCTCTGCTGGCGCACTACAGGTCTCAGAACAGAAGGAGCGCCATTGGATTTTTGGTAAGAGAAATTGAAGTCGGGGGCTATGTGCATTTACAAACCTCCCATGGTGCCAGAACAGCAGAAACCCCCACATGTGACACCATTTTGGAAACTAGACCCCTCCAGGAACATAACAAGGATTACAGTGAGTACTTACACCTCACAGGTTTTTGGAACAGTGGGCCGTAAAAGTGAAAGAATAGATTTTTAAGACTGAATTGTTGGTATTAACCAACATTTTTTAGTTTTACAAGTAGCGAGAAAAAAAATCTCCACAAAATTTTCAGTCCAATTTCTCCAGAATAAGAAAATACCCCAAAATAAGGCGGAAAAGCACTATGCGGGTGCAAAACAGGGCTTAGGAGTGAGACAACACCGATGAGATTTGAGGCCTAAAGTGGTGATTTGAATTGCAATGGTTGAGGTTCTGACGTAAAATCTAAAAAAAAAAGAAACCCCGGCAAGTGACCACAATTTTGAAACTACACCTCTCAAGGAAGGTTAACAAGGGGTACAGTGAGTACTTACACCTCACAGGTTTTTTGAACACAGGGGTGTGGAAATTAAAAAAAAAAACTACTTGTCCAAGGGACTAAAGCAGAACACAATCTACTTGTCCCTCAAGAAAATCCACTTGTCCTGGTAGATAAAATAATTTCAACCAAAATAGTCTGATCCCCCCCCACTAGACCACCAGAGATGGATATAAGATCCTTTAGACACTGCTGACAGCGGTAATCTAATGGTTTAATAGGTGATCGCAGCATGCCAGGCTATTAGCGGAGGGAGAGCTGTAGCTAGATCCTCTTACGCCCGAGACAAGCCCAGAAAAGTCTAGATATAACTTTTTGATCACCTTATAAAAAATTTCTAATATGAAGTGACCAAAAATGAGCAATTCTGGACTATTATTTACATTTACACCGTTCACCGTACGGTTTAATTAACATCATATTTTAATAGTCTGGACATTTCCACATGCAGCGATACCACTTATGTTTATTTTTGTACATTATTTTTATTTAAAGAAAATTGGAAACTTTTATTAGGAAAGGGGCTTATTCACATATATACGCACTTTTTAAAATATTTTAGTCACTATTTTTCAGTCTCAATAGGAACTTATGTGTTACTGGGGGGGGGGGGGTTCTGCTTCTCCAGTTTATGTGCTGCATTTTGTGTCAGAAAATGCTGGAAGTTGCATTTAGTTAGTAGATAACTACAACTCCCAGCATGCCCTGATACAGTCTATGGTTGTGTGGGTGTTGCAGCATGTTGCACTGTATAGTATTACAGTTAAGGTTATTGTGTAACATGCTGGGAGTTGTAGTTTTGGTTTGTGTCAGCTGCAGAGCCATAGGATGTGTCAAGGAATACTGGGAATTGCAGTTAGTAACTACAACACCCAGCATGCCCTGATGCAGCCTATAGCTCTGCAGCAGACCCGAACCAAAACTACAACTCCCAGCATGTTGCACTTTATACTTCTACAGTTTAGGTTATGGTCCAAGATGCTGGGAGTTGTAGTTTTGGTTCGGGCGTTTGTCTGCATCCGTGGGGCTCTTGGTCGTCGGGTGAGTATGAAGGGGGCAGGATTCTGGGGTTGTAATTTAGTGCGGGTGCCACTAAAAATAAATAAAATTAGATGGCACAACTGCCCTAATGCCCGACGTGACAGTCCGCTCCTATACAAAACATTCATGCATACACATCATACACACACCCGCCACTGCCCCCCCACATCATACATTACATACACTCACACCATACATACACCCGCCACTGCCCCCCACATCATACATTACATACACACATATACACACATCATACATACACCTGCCGCTGCCCACCCCACATCATACATCACATACATACACATCACACTTAGACATTATACACACATCATACATTACATACACATCACACATTACATACACATCATACACACATACACTCACACCATACATATCCACCAGTGTTTCCCAACCAGGGTGCCTCCAGCTGTTGCAAAACTACAACTCCCAGCATGCCCAGGGCTGGAGGCACCCTGGTTGGGAAACACTGATATACACCATACATATGCACACATCATACATACACCTGCCGCTGCCCCCCCATCATACATTACATACACACATCACACATACACTCACACCATACATATACAACCACCCTTCCTGCCGCTGCCATCTGTATTCTCGGCCTCCTCACCTGAGCCGCCATGAGTGGACATCTGAGCTGTAGTCCTGGCCGGTGTGAGGTGAGATTTCCGTCCTCCCCCTCACCCCCCCCGCTCTGTGTTTTCCCTGTGCAAACAAGCAACCTCCCCATGGTGGATTAGGTCCTGTCTAGACAGAGCAGGGGAGGGGGAGGGATAGAGCTGTGTGTGGGGGATGGAGCTGTGCACGGAGCTGTCAACATCCTCTCTCTAATGGGAGAAATTGGGTTAAAAATTTTGGAAGGCTTTTTCTCCTGACTATGGAAATACATCCACATATGGGGTAACGTGCTGGACGGGCGCACAACAAGGCTCAGCGGTCAGAGGTCTTTTTGCATCTGGAGGCCTATGGCATATCAGTAGCTGATGGTTACATACATTCCGAGGAAAATACAAAAATGAAACACCCACATGTGACACCATTACAGAAAGTACCCACCCTGGGGAATGGGTATAGGGGTAAAGAGGACATTTTAAATGCACAGGTGTTTCCTAAATTTATTTTCCAGGAATGGATGAAGGGTAGCTTATGAAAATTGCAATTTTCAACCAATGCTCTGCTTCATCTTTCTGGGAACAACTAACATGTGACTTTGAATTGTCGCCTGGAAATACGACAGAGCTCATGAGCGAGAACTCTTCGCATTTGAGGCCGATGTTTCTTACGGACCTAACAGTTACATACATTCAGAGGAAAATACAAGAAAGGAACACCCACATGTGAGCTTATTACAAACAGTACACCCCCTAGGGAAGGTGTATAAGGGTGAAGTGGACATTTGGAACAGACGAGTGTTCCCTAAATTTATTTTCCAGGAATGGTTGAAGTGTACTATGGGGGGGGGGGGGGGGATGAAAATTGCAATTTTAGTACTGATATGCCAAATACGGCAACTGCAAACCCCCAATGCTGTTGACTTTGTGTCCCATGACCCTTTTTTTTGGGGGGGGGGGGGGGGGGAGAAAATATCAGGGGTATTGGAAAATAGGTTTTTTTGGGGGGGGGGTTGACTTTAAAATTTTGAACACAATGTACTCTGGACTGGTACATTGGAGTCGAATTCTGGGGAATTAAAATCAGGGAAAAGGATTAAAATGTTGAGCTCATTGGAAGTGTGATACTCCCTGAAGCAGTCCTTAATGCAGAGGCCCGGATGACCAGGGAAAGTGTTGCATTGAGTGGTGGTGTCCTTACGAATCCCCCTCTTGCAACACACTCTGCATTTTTTCTGAGATCGTCCCTTCTTTCCAGTGTGGGGGGACCTCACCTGGAAAGTGTTGGCCGGGGACGATTCGGGGCACTGAAGTTCCAGAGGTGCTCTGACCCGCTCCTTGGCGGTCACCAAATATTAGGGCATTTAGAACTAACTCTTGGAATTCCAGGAATGTCTCTGTGTTGCCAGCGTACTGGGACAGTACAAAAGAGTTGTACATGGCAACATGTACCATGTAGACCGCAACTTTTTTCCATGCCCGTGTTTTCTACATGGCATTATATGGCTTGAGGACTTGATCAGAACTCCCCCCTTATACCGATTGTAGTCCAGGATACAATTGGGCTTGAGGACCGGTCCCACAGTACCTCGCACAGAGACAGGGGTGCTGCCATTCCCATGAATTGTGGACAGCATAAGGACATCCCTCTTATCCTTATACCGGACCAGCAACAGGTTTTCATGGGAAAAGGCACGGGACTCACCCCGGGGAATAGGAGTCTGCAGGGGATAGGAAGGAAGGTCTCTATGATTCTTCCGGACTGTCCCACAAGCGAGCGGGGATCTGGCAGCAAGGGATGTGAAGAGAGGGATACTAGTATAAAAGTTATCCATGTAAAGGTGGTAATCTTTATCTAGCAATGGGTGCAAAAGGCCCGAAACGATTTTTCCGCTAACACCCAGAGTGGGGGGACATTCTGGGGGTTCAATGCGGGAATCTCGTCCCTCATACACCATAAACTTGCAAGTGTACCCTGAGGTACTCTCGCAAAGTTTATACATCTTCACGCCATACCGCGCTCGCTTGGTAGGGATGTATTGCCGGAAGCTGAGTCTCCCCTTGAAGCTGATGAGAGACTCATCAATAGCGATCTCCCTTCCAGGGACATAGGCCTCCCAAAATCTGGCCCCGAAGTGATTGATGACCGGCCTGATTTTATACAGGTGGTCATACGCGGGATCAGTTCGGGGGGGGGGGGGGGGGGGGGGGGGGGACATGCCGCATTATCAGCATAATGCAAACATTTCCGAATGGCCTCGAACTGGGGACGGGTCATGGCCATACTGTAGAGCGGGGTCTGGTAGAGCACGTCCCAGCTCCAGTATTGCCTGACCTTTGGTTTTTTAACTAGGCCCATATGCAGCACGAGGCCCCAAAAGGTCCTCATTTCGGCTGCACTGACAGGGAACCAGCCACCGGGCCTAGCTAAAAAAGAGCACGGGTTAGCGGCGACAAACTGTTGGGCGTACAGGTTCGTCTGCTCAACCATCAGGTTGACAAAGTAGTCACTGAAAAAAAAAAAAAAAATAGTCCATTTCAGTGAACCCGACAATGTCAATCTTGATTCCTGAGTCGCCAACAAACTCAGGAATCACGGGCTCGTGTTCCGCTGGCTGAGTCCAGACAAGTCTGCCGGTACAGGGCACCAGTAAACTTGACCAGGGGGACTCATACCCGCATGGGGCACAGGGTCAGGAGCAGAGGAGGTTTGCGGCCTCGCTTGGCGGTGGCTCCGCCGCATTGGTGGCTCATCATCAGAACTAGATGAGGAGGACAAGGAAATAAGGAAGGAGGGGTCTTCCTCATCCTCTGAGGCGCTTTCAGTGTCGGAGGCAAGTATGGCATATGCCTTCTCTACTGAAAACGCGCTGCGGGCCATTTCCCTACTCTAATGGGGGGTGAAGTGTATATACGTGGGGGGAAACTTTATTGGTGTGTGTACTGCGTGTGGTGTGGTGCGATACTTTTTGCCCTAACTAAACCTAACAGAAAAAAAATATATAAACTAAAGGGGAAAAAAAATAAAAATTAAAAAAGCCCTGCACCCCCCAAAAAAGCGTTTACCTAATCAGTGGTGTGCACACTGATTAGCGCTTATTGGCGGCAGGGAGCGCAGAAGTCAGTGGGGGCTCCAGCCACTCAGACCAGAGGCTGGTGGCACGTACAGACCCCCACACAAAATACCCGGAAAATAAAAAAAACGCTTAACCCCGAATAAGTGCACCCCCCTGAACCAAAAAAAAAAACGCTGATCAGTGATAAGTCACTGACAGCGGTGGGGCAGGCCGCACACAGAGGTACAGTCCATCCACACAGCACAGGCGTGCTACTGGTGGCACGGACCGACTATTGGTGCAAAAAATAAAATAAGCAGCTATAACCCGAAAAAACGCCTGCACCACAAAAAAAAAATGTTGATCAGTACTACGGGACTGAACAGTGGCAGGTGGGCTTTAGCTAATGGTGGCGGACCGCTCTTTTATGGCTAAGAGAGCCCAGCCACACGTTTAGCAAAAATATAGGTCTGCGCCCCCCCCCCCAAAAAAAACTGGCAGGCCGCAGTGACCCACTGCCACCTCCCAGTACTGTACAGATGGTGATTGGTGGTGTATATTACACCACTGATTACCATCCTTATCCGGGTCATCGGCCCGGACCCACATGACCTGGAATAGCTGCAGATCGCTGGAGTATATTCGCCTGCGATCCGCGGCGATCGCCGATATGGAGGGTCCTCAGGACCTTCCTCGGCGAAGTGTCGGGATGCCTGCTGAATGATTTCAGCAGGCATCTGGCTCTGATCCCCGCCCTGCGAGTGGCGGGGAACGGAATCGTATCAAATCGCCGATCTGAATTGACCGACGATTTGCGCCGATTGCCGATATGGTGGGACCTCAGGACCCCCCTCGGCGATGTGCCGGGATGCCTGCTGAAAGATTTCAGCAGGAATCCGGGTCCAGTCCCCACCCGGTGAGCGGAAATGCTCAGGGCGTACAGGTACACCCTGAGTCCTTAAGGATCGGGGATGTAGGGCGTATGCATATGTCCTGCGTCGCCAAGAGGTTAAAGTAAAAAAATAATAATAATATATGAAAAATCCCCTCCCCCAATAAAACACTAAAATTGTCCCTTTTATTTTTTATAAACTTATTTGGTATCGCCAAACAATCAAAATATAATGTTAATGATCCCGTACGGTGAACGGCGTAAACGTAAAAAAAAAGTCCAAAAATGCTGCTTTTTAGTCACATTTTATTCCCCCCCAAAAAAATTAAAAATTATCTAATAGTTTTATATATACAAATGTGGTATTGATAAAAAGTACAGATGACAGCACAAAAAAATTATGAGCCCTCATACCGCCCTATATATGGAAAAATGAAAAAGTTAGATGGTCAAAATAGGGCGATTTTAGATTACTGATTTTGTTCAAAAAGTTTTAGATTCTTTTTAAGCGGTACAAAAAATATACAAGTATCTAGCCATGGGTATCATTTTAATCGTATTGACCCACAGAATAAAGAAAACACGTCATTTCTACTGTAGAGTGCACAGTGTCAAAACAAAACCCTCCAAAATGTGCAAAATTGTGGTTTTCATTTAAATTTCCTCCCCCAAAAAATTTTTGGGGTTCGCCGTACATTTTATCGTAAAATTTGAGATTACAAAGTACAATTGGTCATGCAAAAACCAAGCCCTTATATGGGTCTATAGATGGAAATATAAGAGTTATGGATTTTAGAAGGCGAGGAGGAAAAAACGAAGACGCTAAAATAAAATTGGCCTGGACCTTAAGGTGAAAACAGGCTTGGTCCTTAAGGGGTTAAAGAGCAAGTGCAACCGTCCTCAACCTTCTGCCCCCCCACCAATGTGCCTCCAGAAAAACTACAACTCCCAGCATGCCAGGACAGTAGGAGGAACACTGGTTAGGAAACACTGGACAAGAAGGGCTATGTTCCTGTGAACTCATCCATTTCTGTCACCCAGGTCCTGTATACAGAACAGATAGAAGAGAAGGTGACTACCGTCTAGCTCCCCATCTCTCCCGTCCTTCACTCTGTCACCTGTCCGACCACACAGCTTGCTCACCTCCTGTCCATACAATTATTACGACGGCAACATTAAAGTCTCCCTAACATAACTATAGGGCTGTGACTCTGGAACACGCACCTCGGTAACCCGGCCTTAATGCGCTGCACGAACAGCCTACAGCTGGGCGCCGCCATCTTGAAGTGACCTCTCACGAGATCCTAGACCATTACTAGTGAAGTCAGTGAAGTCTCGCGATACAGTAGCCGTACGGTTCTTAGAAGTCTCCGCGGAGGGGGCGGGGTCTCCGCTGGCATCATGGCGGACTGTGACGGGGAGACCCTGGAGTCCTGGCTGAGTGAGTGACAAACAGCGTTAGCCGCACGGTCACCACTTGTCACCTCAAAAGGCAGAGCCACCTAGCTGTTGACAGGCGCTGTGCTGGGCCGCTATGTGTTCGGAAGAGAGCTGGGTAGCAGGGCATGACACATAAGAGCTGCAGGTCAAGGCAGTATTATACATGGGTCAGCAATGCCAATCTGATGGTCCACAGATGGCCTAAGTCAGTACCTCCTCTGTATGCGCCAGAGGCTTGTGTATTTATCTGGTGCACCCTACAAGGTCGCATACATGCAGTGCCCAGCCTGCCCCTGTTGTGTGGCATCATATGTCTTAGTCTGTAATGATTGTGTGTGAGAAAATCGAGCACAGATAGGCAAGATGAACAATGCTATGTGCCAAGATACTAGTTATTCATGCCCCAGTGAATGGCCAAAGCCTCAGGTGACAGCTGTAGAGCTTTTAGTAGTGATCATACATCAGGGGTGTTACTATTGTATTCTCCATTGGGCGCTCCCCATGATTACTATCCATGATACATGTGTCATCTATGTCACCCACCCAATCCATCCCATTCTGGGTATAATGGTGCATGATGGGACGTTAAAGGAGCACTTCACTGATCTAAAGTGTTGTGCTGTGGTGTTGCTCCTCACATTCTAAGACCCATACCTTTTTATTTTTCCACTGTCAAAGTTGTATTAGGGCTTGTTTTTTTGTGCACTTTTCATTGACACATTTTATTTTATCATAATGTGTTACGGAGCCCAAAAAAAGTGTGGTACCCAGGAGGGTAATGGTGTCTGGGGTGTTGCGGTGATAGTGTGGGGTATATTGGTATTAAAGGAGTAGTCCAGTGGTGAACAACTTATCCCCTATCCTAAGGATAGGGGATAAGTTTGAGATCGCGGGGTGTCCGACCGCTGGGGCCCTCTGAGATCTCCTGTACGGAGCCCCGACAGCCCGCGGGAAGGGGGCGTGTTGACCTCCGCACGAAGCGGCGGCTGACACGCCCCCTCAATACAACTCTATGGCACTGCCATAGATCCGACTCTGCCATAGAGATGTATTGAGGGGGCGTGTCGGCTGCAGCTTCGTGCGGGGGTCGACACCCGCTATCTGGCCGGAGAGCCGGGGCCCCGTACGGAGAGATCGCAGGGGGCCCCAGCGGTCGGACCCCCCGCGATCTCAAACTTATCCCCTATCCTTAGGATAGGGGATAAGTTTTTCACCACTGGACTACCCCTTTAATCCTCAATTGTCGTGACGAAAGGGTGCGGTTTCCTCAATGTAATACTCCTACCGCCAACCGTCCCACAAACGGCAGGGAGAAATAACGGAATGTCCACAGCAGATTTTATGAAGTAAACTTGAAGTAACTTTACTGCATATTTTATGCAACGGCATAGAACATAACAGTCTTTGCGAGAGAGAGCCGCGGTACAGGTTCCTCACAGGTTTGCTGGGACTCTGGGATCAATGAGCTTTGGTGCTAGCCACTGTGCTACTATTTTTAGGAGATTTGAGTTTCTAGTAGTCACACAGAATTTGTAGGATTGATCTTGGAGTAACTCACGGTTTTGTGGCTGCTGGACTTTAGGCTTGAGGCCTAGCTTGATTTGATATTTGTGCAGAGATGTGCTTGGCTTTGTAATCCAGAACTAAGAGAGAGAATTTAGTGACTGCAGCCCCTTATATATTAAGGGGGTGGGACAAAGCTCATTTGTCAGCAGACCTGTAAATCCTGACCCAGTGAACTCTGGGTATCACATGACCTAAAGGTCCTTAAACCATAGTACAATTTAATTAAAGGCACGTGACCTCTAAGGTCCTATACAGAGGTATTCCTATATAACATATTAAATATACCGTATTTATTGGCATATAACACGCACTTTTAAAACTTAAATTCAAGGCAAAAAGCCTGCCTGCGTGTTATACGCCGATAAATCTTTTTGTCACTGATTTAAAGTGGCCGCAGCAACGGCTGCTTGCTAATGATTAGCAGCCTGGCCGCGGCCACTTTAAATCAGTGACAAGCGCGCGGGTCCCGCCTTTTTTTTTATTTCCCTCCCTTTCCCCCCTTCTTTTTATTGTATTTTTTTTATCTTTTTTAATCTTCCTTACCTAGCCGCGCTTGGCAGGCCAGGTCCGGTGTCGGCTGCGGTCAGTGAAGCAGGATGAGTGACATCCTCTGCTAGCTCCGCTGCACAGAATCAGGGATGTCACTCATTCAATGCTGCTGCCGCTGTGACTATTCTAAGGTGGCTGCGGTTGGGCGCTACAGCCACACTGACCAGCGGTGGCTGCAGCGAATGATGAGTGACGTCCCTGATGCTGTGCAGCCGGCAGAGGACTTCACTCATCCTGCTTCACTGATCGCAGCCCGCAAGACCCGACACTTTATTTATATATAAATACATCAAATACCATTTATATGAGGCCAAATAGGGGTTAGTCCTACAGGAGAGCCCTATTGACATGGAGGGACTCTGGCTGAGGGGACTTTAAACAAATGGACAGGACCAGGTCCTGTATCGGGATACCACAAACCCCCTTACTTAAAACAAGTCGTCCTCGACGTAGGTCCCCAAAAACAGAGGGACGAAATGACTATAAGGCCAGACACAGTCCTGGGGATAATTGCAAATGTCCTTGATCAGGCTGTAGATAAACAACAAGATAGAGTCCTTGTACATAGTGAAATGTCCATACAAGCTCCCAAATTTTTATATAAACAAAAGGATGCTATCTTGGGTTTTTCTGAGTTTAACACATATTAGCTATGCATTAAGTAAATGATACATGACATTTGATCTATATTTTTCTCTATATATTTTTCTTCTTGACTGACAAGTACTTTTGATACGGAACTGAAATTTTGTATAATGAGGGTGAGGCTTCTACATACCATTATACATCTCACTTGTTATAATTTTTTCTTCCTTTGACAGGCAGTAAATAATATACAGTAAATGTATTATACCACACACTTTTCCTAGAGTTATAAGTGTGTTATAATATGTTATGGCGAAGTACACTAGTGAAAGTTATGAAATGTACTATGTGTATATTGTATTTTATGAGTGCAGTCAGTCCTGGTACCTGAGAGGAATGTTCCCTTGGGTAGACCTTTGAGACCGACGCAACACCACCTCTTGGGTTTCAGGAGTATCTTCTTCTCCCATCAGAACTCTTTTGACTTCAGTCCCAGAGAGACCAGCTTGAGAGCTGGACGCAGGGGATGCACTTAACTCTGGACTGAAAGAACCCATAGGGATTGTTGAAATTGGTTCTGATCTTTCTGGAGTTGTTACGGGAGACAAACTTACAGCAGGCGAGGAAACCAGAGACGGCTGTGCTGGAACAGGATAGGGCACGCCACAGAACATCGCAGGTTGATGGGGTGAGAACATCGGAATATCCATTGACGGATGGATCCCTTCTCCTGGGACATATTCTCTCCCGGGTCTAGCAGCTGTGGGAGCAGGTTCTTGTAGGCCCTCTCTGAGGCACAGTTTAATCCGGTTCCGATGAACCACCTGCGGTTCAAATCCAGTCTTCTGGACTTCATAGGCGTCGGAGTCTGGGTAGGGCACAGCTGTTATCGTATAAGGTTCCGTCTACCAGATGGAGTCTACCTTGTGTGTTCTGGGAAACTTCCTCAGCCAGACTCTGTCTCCCAGTTGTAACGGTTTAGCAAATGCATGGCGGTTATAGTCTCTCTGCTGACATTCTTGGGCCTCGCCCATTTTCTTCCCAACAATCTCCTTAGCTTCCTGAATTCTTCTTTGATGGTCAGCGACCCAGTCTTGCGAGGTTTGTGGAGAATTGTTGAAGGGTGCATGCAGGGTCTTCAGATGGTGTTGCGCAGCTCGCCAGCCTGTGGGTGACATGTGAGGGAGAGATGCATGCAGTGACGCTACAATCTTTTCAAAACAGTGTCTCATAATGTTCATCCCTAGGATAAACTCTGCTGCCCCTTTATCTATGACATTAGTTATAATAACACCTTGTGCCCGGAGGATATACTCTCCCACTTGTATGGTGGGCTCCCAGTACCCATGCCTGGGCACTGGTTTCCCGTTCCCTGACATCACATTAAAATCTACATAATCTGGTTCACACAACATTTCAGGCCCCCAATATCTATAAAACACATCTTTAGGAATAGTGGATACCTGGGAACCCGTATCGATAAGGGCCTCTAACTGTGCTCCCTCCACAATAACTTTCACATAATGGCAGGGGGCAATGTACATGGAAAGTCCTGACTTGGTGCTGGTTAATTCTGGACCTACTGCTGATGTTCCTGAGGGGCGGTCCTCGACCTCAGGGGATTCCCGTTTAAAGCCCAGCACTGACTTTTCCAATGCCCGGCTTTATTGCAATGATTACAAAAAAAGGCAGGTACTTGTAGGGGCAGGTACTGGTGCAACAATAGGGGGTGAGGGCTGTGCAGATCTGGCAGAGGCTCCTAATGTCTCAGCTGAAGGGGCACTAACTTCTTCTGCCTCGGGCCCTGACTCAATGACTTTTATGGCTAATCTCTTGAAGGCAGGGAAAGATATATCAGGGTTATGCACCGCCAGCATCCTAAGTTGGGCCTTGTCCCATTTATTTTGTGCCCCATCTATGAATCTGTCCATGAGCACCTTATTACCCTGCTCTGACGTAATGCCATCTAACTTCAGTTTCTAAGGCATTTTGTAATGCCACAGCATATGCCCAAAGGGTCTCGCCTGGTTTCTGATGTCTTTCGTATAACCGTAGGTGTACCTCAGATGGGGAGTGAGACTTGAACACTTGGTAGAGTCCCTCAAAAATCTGCTCTACTGTAGCCTTGTCGGCAGCTGGACAGGTGCGGACCTCTTCCAATGCAGATCCCTGTATATGTCCCATGAGTAGCTGCACCTGCTGATTAGGGGGAAAAGAATAGAAAACAAAGAGACTCTGTGTTTTCTCCTTGAAGTCCCGCAATGTGAAGGGATCCCCATTGTACGTAGGGAGCACTGGATTCCCCATGAAGACAGGTGTGGCTACAGGAGCTCCCAAGTTGAGGCGCTGAGCTGGAGGTGAAGCAGGTAACATTCTTCTTGCAGACTGTGGTGACCCCTCTGGCGGGGTTGCAGGAGCACCTCCATTCTGTTGGTTAGGTGGTGGTGATGGTGCTGTAGGTGCTGACATCTTGTAGACTTGATTGGGTGTGCTGGCCCTTTAACCCCTTAAGGACGCAGGGTTTGTTCCGTTTTTGCATTTTTTTCCTCATCACCTTCTAAAAATCATAACGCTTTCAATTTTGCACATAAAATTCCATATGATGGCTTATTTTTTGAGCCACCAATTCTACTTTGCAGTGACATTAGTCATTTTACCCCAAAATCCACGGAGACACGGAAAAAAAATTCACTGTGCGACAAAATTGAAGAAATTTTTTTAATTTTGTAACTTATGGGGGCTTACGTTTCTACGCAGTGAATTTTTCGGTAAATATAACACCTTATCTTTATTCTGTAGGTCCATATGGTTAAAATGATACCCTACTTATATAGGTTGGATGTTGTCGTACTTCGGAAAAAAATCATAACTACATGCAGGAAAATTTACATGTTAAAAATTCACATCTTCTAACCCCCTATAACTTTTTTATTTTTCCGCATACGGGCCGGTATGAGGGCTCATTTTTTGCGCCGTGATCTGAAGTTTTATCGGTACCATTTTTGTATTGATCAGACTTTTTGATCGCTTTTTATTCATTCTTTCATGATATAAAAAGTGAACAAAAATACGCTATTTTGGACTTTGAATTTTTTTTTGCGTGTAAGCCATTGACCGTGCGATTTAATTAATGATATATTTTTATAGTTCGGACATTTCCACATGCGGCGATACCACTTATGTTTATTTACAGGTTTGTTTTTTTTATGGGAAAAGGGGGGTGATTCCAGCTTTTATTAGGGAAGGGGTTAAATGACCTTTTTTTCACTTTTTTTTGCAGTGTTATAGCTCCCATAGGGACCTATAACACTGCACACACTGGTCTCTTATGCATGGATCAGCGAGATAGGGGCTCGATTGCTCAAGCCTGTAGCTCAGGCTTGGAGCAATCAAACCCCGATCGGACGACACGGAGACAGGTAAGGGGACCTCTGCTCGCGTCCTAGCTGATCGGGACATCGCGATTTTATCGCGATGTCCCGATCAGCCTGACTGAGCTGCCGGGAAGCATTTACTTTCACCTTCAGAAAAGCGGCGGTCAACTTTGATCGCTGCGTCTGAAGGGTTAATAGCGCGCAGCACAACGATCGGTGCCACGCGCTATTAGCCCAGGGTCCCGGCTATGAATAGCAGCTGGGACTGACCCGGTTTGACCCGGTTTTAACCCCTTAAGGACTCAGGGTTTTTCAGTTTTAGCACTTTCGTTTTTTCCTCCTTACCTTTTAAAAATCATAACCCTTTAAATTTTCCACCTAAAAATCCATATTATGGCTTATTTTTTGTGTCGCCAATTCTACTTTGCAGTGACATTAGTTATTTTACCCAAAAATGCACGGCGAAACGGGAAAAAAAATCACTGTGCGACAAAATCGAAGAAAAAACGCCATTTTGTAAATTTTGGGGGCTTCCGTCTCTACGCAGTGCATATTTCGGTAAAAATTACACCTTATCATTATTCTGTAGGTCCATACGGTTAAAATGATACCCTACATATATAGGTTTGATTTTGTCGCACTTCTGGAAAACAATCATAACTACATGCAGGAAAGTTTATATGTTTAAAAATGTCATCTTCTGACCCCTATAACTTTTTTTATTTTTCCATGTACAGGGCGGTATGAGGACTCATTTTTTGCGCAGTGATCTGAAGTTTTTATCGGTATGATTTTTGTTTTGATCGGACTTTTTGATCACTTTTAATTCATTTTTTAATGGTATAAAAAGTGACCAAAAATGCGCTTTTTTTGACTTTGGAATTTTTTTTGCGCGTACGCCATTGACCGTGCGGTTTAATTAATTATATATTTTTATAGTTCGGACATTTACGCACGGGGCGATACCACATATGTTTATTTTTATTTTTTTTTACACTGTTTTATTTTTTTATGGGAAAAGGGGGGTGATTCAAACTTTTATTAGGGAAGGGGTTAAATGACCTTTTTTTTAACTTTTTTTTTGCAGTGTTATAGGTCCCATAGGGACCTATAACACTGCACACACTGATCTTTTACACAGATCACAGGCGTGTATTAACACGCCTGTGATCAGTGTTATCGGCGCTTGACTGCTCCTGCCTGGATCTCAGGCACGGAGCAGTCATTCGCCGATCGAACACCGAGGAGGCAGGTAAGGGCCCTCCCGGTGTCCTGCAAGCTGTTCGGGACGCCGCAATTTCACCGCGGCGGTCCCGAACAGCCCGACTGAGCAGCCGGGTCACTTTCACTTTAGAAGCGGCGGTCAGCTTTGACCGCCGCTTCTAAAGGGTTAATACCGCACATCGCCGCTATCGGCAATGTGTGGTATTAGCCGCGGGTCCCGGCCATTGATGAGCGCTGGGACCGACGCGATATGATGCGGGATCGCGGCGCAATCCCGCTTCATATCGCGGGAGCTGGCGCAGGACGTAAATATACGTCCTGCGTCGTTAAGGGGTTAAACACCGGGTGTACAGGTACGCCCTGCGTCCTTAAGAGGTTAAATGAAGCTTGAGTGCACTGGCCCTTTAAATGCAGCTTGAGTGCGCCGTCCTGCAGCTTGTCAATTTATAGTACGCTGGCCCTTTAAGATGGACCGCGGCATGCTGCGGCAACTTGTGCGGTCTGCTGCTGTTGGGTATTGGAACAGTTCTGCTGCCCGGATCCTTCTTTTAACTTGTGCAGAGCTTCTGCAGCGAAGTTGCTGTATGAATATGCGGGCGCAGCTGGCGGCGCCCGAAGGACTTCCGGTTTGGTACAGGAGCAAAATTCTTGTCCTCTGCAACACAGGAGGGAACTTTTTGTTCCGGCCGGCACTGGAGGCGTGACTGCGGAGGCCTGGCAGGGAGGAGCTGCTGCTGTTCACGCGTGCGGGAAGGCCTGGCGCTGACCTTAACCCCTTCAACTACAAGGGGCAACTTCACAGAATTCTTAACCTCCCCCCTTACTGTTTCTTGCGCCCCGGTCAAGCACAATTGCGACCCTATGGCACGCAATTAAACAAGCGAGCAGAGCCGGGTTCCGGTGGTAAGTTGGCTCCCTTCACTGTGCGGCCGACTATGATTGTCTCCTCCCAGCAGCACGCAGCACTGGGAGGTGAATTAGCCCCACCACAGCTGGGCGCTGTAAATACACGGCGCAGTCGTGCAGCGGGCGTATGAAGAGAGCTCAAGAGCTGAGCTCTCTTCATGCTGGCTAATGCTGGACATCACCGATCCGAGTGATGTCCGGCATTAACACTTTAGACGCGGTGATCAAAGCTGATCACGGCGCCTAAAATGCTGGATGACTGCAGATAGCTCAGTGGAGCTGATCGGGACACCGGCGGCATAATGCTGCCGGGTCCCGATCAGCTGAGAGGACAGGCGGAGGTTACCTACCTGCCTCCGTCCTGTCCCGTTGGCGCTCCAATAATGCTGATAGCCTCTGCAGGCTGTAGTAATGGAGCACCGATAACACTGATCACTGTTGTGCCTATGGCACAACAGTGATCATTGTCTGCAATGGATAGATTGCAGTGCAGTTAGTAGAACAGTCCCCATGGCAATTTTCTTCCTAACAGGGTGCCTCCAGCTGTTGCAAAACTACAACTCCCACCGTTTGGAAAACTCTGCCCTATGGGGACAAAAAAAATTTTGGAAAAAATAAAATGTAAAAATAAAATGTAAAAACATTTTTTAAGTCCCCCCCACCCCCAATAAAAGGTTAAATCGACCCTCTTTTTCCCCTTTTTTAAAATAAGATAATGTTACAAAAACTAAACAAACATATTTGGAATCGCCACATGGGTAATTTTCCAAACTATTAAAGGAAAACTGTCCACTTTCTCCCCCGCACTAATCAGCGGTACTGGCTGGTAGTGCGGGGGACGCTGATAAGTTTGAGCCTTACCGTGCCCAGATCCGCCGTGCCATTCTGCCGTAATCTTCTATTTTCAATATATGCAAATGAGGTGCTAACTTGCACCAACCGGGCTAACTGGCACTGTGACGTCAGCGTTTCTGGCCGCAGCTCCGCCAGCTCATCAATATTCCTCCCCTCCCTCCGCCTCTCCCTCTTCTCCCCGCTCTGTAATGAAGAGAGAGGGGAGGAATATTGATGAGCTGGGTAGTGCTGCGGCCAGAAACGCTGACGTCAGAGTGCCAGTTAGCCCGGTTGGTGCAAGTTAGCACCTCATTTGCATATGGCGAAAATAGAAGATTATGGCAGAAACAGCGGGGCGCATCCGGGTACGGTAAGGCTCAAACTGATCAGCGTCCCTTGCATTACCAGCCAGTACCACTGGTTAGTGCGAGGGGAGAAAGCGGACAGTTTTCCTTTAAAATATGACATTAACGAAAACAAAAGCTTATTTAGGTGATGAACCACCAACCACCAGTGTGTTTTCTTTACTCGAATTGACAAAAACAAGTTTGGATCATTGATCTATGTTGTTGTGTTCTTTTTAAAACAAAAAATGTTAATTAGTTATGTCAACTGTATGAGTTGTTTTTTCTAATCTTAAACCTCAGTATTCTGATTTAATTGCTGCGCTGGCACTTTGAGGGGAAAAAAGTTGGTGTGCATTACTGTTTGGGCACTCTGGCTCAAAAAGGTTCGCCATCACTGGTGTAGGGTATATTGGTATTAACCCTCAACTGTCGTGACGCCAGGGTAAAGTTTCCTCAATGTACTACTCCTACCGCCAACCGTCCCACAAACGGTAGGGAGAAATAACGGAATGTCCACAGCAGATTTTATGAAGTAAACTTGAAGTAACTTTACTGCATATTTTATGCAACGGCATAGAACATAACAGTCTTTGCGAGAGAGAGCCGCGGTACAGGTTCCTCACAGGTTTGCTGGGACTCTGGGATCAATGAGCTTTGGTGCTAGCCACTGTGCTACTATTTTTAGTAGATTTGAGTTTCTAGTAGTCACACAGAATTTGTAGGATTGAGCTTGGAGTAACTCACGGTTTTGTGGCTGCTGGACATGAGGCCTAGCTTGATTTGATATTTGTGCAGAGATGTGCTTGGCTTTATAATCCAGAACTAAGAGAGAGAATTTAGTGACTGCAGCCCCTTATATATTAAGGGGGTGGGACAAAGCTCATTTGTCAGCAGACCTGTAAATCCTGACCCAGTGAACTCTGGGTATCACATGACCTAAAGATCCTTAAACTATAGTACAATTTAATTAAAGGCACGTGACCTCTAAGGTCCTATACAGAGGTATTCCTATATAACATATTAAATATATATATAAATACATCAAATAACATTTATATGAGGCGACTAGGGGTTAGTCCTACAGGAGAGCCCTATTGACATGGAGGAACTCTGACTGAGGGGACTTTAGGCAAAGGGACAGGACCAGGTCCTGTACCGGGACACCGCAAATGTAAGGCAAAATTTAAAAAAATATGGAATTGCGCAATGTTGTGGGGCAATAATTTTTTTTAAGGTTTACAATATGGGAAATATGACATGCTTTCTGGATTCTGTGGGTCAGTACGATTCCAATTTAACCAAACTTGCATAATTTTTGTTTAGTTTTAAGGTAAAAATAGAAAACTTGAAAAAATAGTTTGTTCTATGCCATGTTCTGACCACTATAACTTTTTTTTATTTTTCTACCTACAGAGCTATGTTAGGGTTTATTTCTTGTGTATACATGACTTTTTATTACGCTTTTTGTGGGGCGTTCTATGACCAAAAATCAGCAATTTTTGTTGTTTGGAATTTTTCTACGTTTATGCCCTTCATGCAGGATCAGGAACGACATCATTTAATAGTTCGGACAATTACGCACACGGCGATACCAAATATGTTTTTTTGTTACAGTGTTTTATTTTAAAAATGGGAAAAGGGGGGGTGGGGGTGGGATTTGCACTTTTATTAGGCCCCATAGGCCTATTATAACCCATCATTAGATGGCTTACATAGAACAATGTAATGCTATAGCATAACACTGATCTAGGCTTTTGGAGCTTGATTACTAAGCAATTATTGATCCAGTGAGTACCAGGAAGAACGGGTAAGTCTTTGTTCTTCCCCAGCAACCCATCACCAGTACGCAATGACATCACCTTTAACCTGTTCAGGACCCAGGGCGTACGGGTACGTCCTGACACCCTGGTACTTAAGTACCCAAGACGTATCTGTATGCCTTTGGAAATTTCGGTCCCCGCCGTGCGCCGGGTGGGGACCGGATTGGGGTGACTGCTGATATCGATCAGCAGGCACCCCGCGCAAATGCCCAGGAGGTCTGGAGGTCTACAATTAAGAGACCACTGCACAGTGATCTCCAAACTGTAGCCCTCTAGATCTTGCAAAACTACAACTCCAAGCATGCCCACACAGCAGTTTGCTGTCTGAGCATGCTGGGATTTGTAGTTTTGCAACATCTGGAGGGCCACAGTTTGGAGATCACTCTGCACTGGTCTCTAAACTGTAGCCCTCCAGATGTTGCAAAACTGCAAATCCCAGCATGCCCAAACAGCAAACAGCTGTCTCGGCATGCTGGGAGTTGTAGTTGCGTACCTCCAGCTGTTGCATAACTACATCTCCCAGCATGCCGTTCGTCGATCAGTACATGCTGGGAGTTGTATTTTTTGCAACAGCTGGAGACACACTGGTTGGAAGATACTGAGTTAGGTAACAGAACCTAACTGAAGGTTTTCCAACCAGTGTGCCTCCAGCTGTTGCAAAAGTACAACTCCCAGCATGCACGGTCTTTCAGTAAATGCTGGGAGTTGTAATTTTGAAACTGCTGGAGGTCTGCGCCCCCCATGTGAATGTACAGGGTACATTCACACGGGCAGTTTTACAGTAAGTTTACTGCTTGAAGTTTGAGCTGTGGCAAATTTTTCGACACAGCGCAAAATCCTAGCGGGAAACTCACCGTAACCCGCCAGTGCGAATGTACCCTAAAAACACTACACTACACTAACACATAATAAAGGGTAAAACAACATATACACCCCCTAACACTGTCCCCCACCAATAAAAATGAAAAACGTATACGGCAGTGTTTCCAAAACAAAGCCTCCAGCTGTTGCAAAACAATAACTCCCAGCATTTCCGGACAGCCACTGACTGTCAAGGCATGCTGGGAGTTTAGCAACAGCTGGAGGCACCCTGTTTGGGAAACACAGCTGTAGAATACCCCTATGTCCACTCCTATACAATCCCTATGTAGTCCTCAAATGCGCATGGCGCTTTCTCACTTCAGAGCCCTGTCTTATTTCAAGGAAACAGTTTAGGGCCACATATGGGGTATCTCCATACTCGGGAGAAATTGTACTACAAAATTTGGGGGGCTTTTTCTCCTTTTACCCCTTATGAAAAGGAAAAGTTGGGGGCTACACCAGCCTGTTAGTGTAAAAAATGTTTTATTTTTTACACTAACATGCTGGTGTTGCCCCATACTTTCTGTTTTCACAAGCGGTAAAAGCAAACAAAGACCCTCAAAATTTGTAACACAATTTCTCCTGAATACGGAAATACCCCATATGTGGACGTAAAATGCTCTGCGGGCGCACAACAAGGCTCAGGAGTGAGAGTGCACTATGTACATTTGAGGCCTAAATTGGTGATTTACACAGGGGTGGCTGATTTTTACAGCGGTTCTGACATAAAAGCAAAAAAATAAATACCCACATGTGACCCCATTTTGGAAACTAAACCCCTCACGGAACGTAACAAGGGGTATAGTGAGCCTTAACACCCCACAGGTGTTTGACGAATTTTCATTAAAGTGGGATGGGAAAATGAAAAAAAAAAAATTTTTTCACTAAAATGCTGGTGTTACCCTAAATTTTTCATTTTCACAAGGGAAAATAGGAAAAAAGCCTCCCAAAATTTGTAACCCCAGTTCTTCTGAGTAAGAACATACCCCATATGTGGATGTAAAGTGCTCTGCGGCCGTACTACAATGCTCAGAAGAGAAGGAGTGCCATTGGGATTTTGAAGAGAAAATTTGTTTGGAATTTAAGGCCACGTGTGTTAATTTTTCATTTGCACAGCCCACTGTTGCAAAGATCTGTCAAACGCCAGTGGGATGTAAATTAGGGATCGACCGATTATCGATATGGCCGATATTATCAGCCGATAATCACGATTTTGGTCATTATCGGTATCGGCAATTACCTTGCCGATAATGCCCCGCACCGCCCCCACTGCACCGCGACCGCCCCCGACCCACCGCGACCGACCCACCGCACCGCGTCGCACCCCCGACCGTAGTGCTGGGCGGTATATCGGTATGGATTTTTGCCCATACCACTATACTGGTCGGGCCCCTCCCCCACCCTCCGAGTCAATAAAAAAAAATTAAACTTAACCGTAATGGGGGTGGTCCGGGCCATCCATCCTTCCTTCCTGTAGTGTCCGGCGGCATTCCGGGTGGAGGGTGAACCGGTCCGGGCTGTCCTTCTCCGGGGTCCTCTTCTCCACTCCGGGCAGGCTCCGGCCTAGTACGCTGCATAGACGCCGCTACGCAGTGACGTCAGGTGCGTCACTGCGCACGGGCGTCACTGCGCAGCGGCGTCTATGCAGCGTACTAGGCCGGAGCCTGCCCGGAGTGGAGAAGAGGACCCCGGAGAAGGACAGCCCGGACCGGTTCACCCTCCACCCGGAATGCCGCCGGACACTACAGGAAGGAAGGATGGCCCGGACCACCCTGACAGGTAGGGGGAGAGAAGCGGGTGGTGGCGGCGGCCTATGGCACCGCAAAAGCCACTGCAGTGCATTGATTTAAAGCGCCCGCTTTAAATCAATGATCTGCAGTGGTGTCGAGGGGGCATAAATAGCCGATAACTTATACCGGAATATCGGTATAAGTTATCGGCTATCTGCCCTAACCTCCACCGTTTATCGGTATCGGCCCTAAAAAAACGATATCGGTCGATCCCTAGTGTAAATACTCACTGCACCCCTTCTTAAATTCTGAGAGGGGTGTAGTATCCAAAATGGGGTCACGTGTGTGTGTGGGGGGGGTCCACTGTTCTGGCACCACGGGGGGGCTTTGTAAACGCACATGGCCCCCGACTTCCATTCCAAAAAAAAATTCTCTTTCAAAAAGCTCAATGGCACTCCTTGTCTTATGATCATTGTAGTTCACCAGCAGAGCACTTGACATCCACACATGGGGTATTTCCATACTCAGTAGAAATGGTGTTACAAATTTTGGGGGTCGTGTTCTCCTATTACCCTTTGTGAAAATTTAAAATTTGGGGGGAAAAACAGCATTTTAGTGAAAAAAAAAATGTTTTTAATTTACACATCCAACTTTAACAAAAACTCGTCAAACACCTGTGGGGTGTTAAGGCTCACTGGACCCCTTGTTACGTGCCTTGAGGGGTATAGTTTCCAAAATGGTATGCCTGTTCTGGCACCATAGGGGCTTTCTAAATGTGACATGCCCCCCAAAAACCATTTCAGCAAAATTCCCTCTCCAAAATCCCATTGTCGCTCCTTCCCTTCTGAGCCCTCTACTGCGCCTATTACCCCTTGTAAGAATTCAAAAACTGGGTCTACAAGAACATGCGAGTGTAAAAAATGAAGATTTAGAATTTTCTCCTTCACTTTGCTGCTATTCCAGTGAAACACCTAAAGGGTTAACAAACTTTCTGAATGTCATTTTGAATACTTTGAGGGGTGCAGTTTTTATAATAGGGTCATTTATGGGGTATTTTTTAATAAGAAAGACCTTCAAATCCACTTCAAAACTGAACTGGTCCCGGAAAAATTCAGATTTTGAAAATGTTGTGAAAAATTAGAAAATTGCTGTTTAACTTTGAAGCCATCTGATGTCTTCCAAAAGTAATAACATGTCAACTTTATGATGAAAATATAAAGTAGACATATAGTATATGTGAATCAAGATATAATTTATTTGGAATGTCTGTTTTCCTTACAGGTAACAGATGTGAAATTTAGGTAGCCTGGCAGGGCTAGCCAGATGTCCAGAGAAAAATCCGACTTGAGCCTAGATAGGCGCACACCCGAGGATGGATTTGGAGCCGAAATGGTTAATAAAGGCTTTATTTCTAGTGTATGATGACTGATGAACCTGACAAAGAGCGGTGTCCCCTCGAAACGCGTTGTTCTATACTAGAAATAAAGCCTTTATTAACCATTTCGGCTCTAAATCCATCCTTGGGTGTGCGCCTATCCAAGCTCAAGTCGGATTTTTCTCCGGACATCTGGCTAGCCCTGCCAGGCTACCTAGATTCCACAGCTGTTACCTGCTCCTGACCGCTAGCAAAGCGGGACCGACGGCCGGCTGCCTCCCGACATATCTTCATCAAAGCGTTAAACAGTGTTGTGCCTGCCTGCACAACACATAAGGTGAGCAATATATTTTTGTCCTCCCTACGATCTTCACCATTGGAGTGCCATCTCTGTGTGTTTTTTCTCTCACTGCATTCTGTTTTCCTTACGAGAAGTTAGAAAAATGCAAAATTTTCAATTTTTATCAAATTTGGGAATTTTTCACTAAGCAATGATTCAAGTATCGGCGAAAATTTTCCACTAACATAAAGTAGAATATGTCACGAAAAGCAATCTTGGAATCAGAATGAAAAGTTAAAGCATCCCAGAGTTATTAATGCTTAACCCCTTAACGACCAAGGACCCCTTAGCAACCAAGGACGTGTATCTGAAGCCGGGACCCGGGGCTAATAGCGCGCTATTAACCCTTTAGACGTGGCGTTCAAAGTTGAACGCCGCGTCTAGAACGAAAGTGAAAGCTGCCTGGCTGCTCAGTGGGTCTGATCAGGACCACCGCAGTGAAAAATGCGGTGTCCCGATCAGCTGGGACACGAGCGGAGGTCTTCTTACCTGCCTCTGGAGTGTACCTTCGGCAATTGATTGCTCCAAGCCTGAGATGCAGGCTTGAGCAATCGACCGCCAATAACACTTATCACTGCAAAGCTATTGCTTTGCAGTGAACAGTGCTGGCAATCTGTGTGTGCAGTGTTATAGGTCCCTATGGGAGCTATAAGGCTGGGTTCACACTACGATTTGAACTACGGTTCCCGTATAAGGCTGGGAGGAGGGGTGGGCGGGGCTTAACCGTGGCGCCCGCACTCAGCCGTATAGGGGAACCGTATTTAATGTATGTCTATGAGCCGACCGGAGTGAACCGCAGCCTTCGGTCTTCTGCTTTTTCGGCCGTATGCGGTTTCCCGACCGCAGGCAAAAACGTGGTCGACCACGTTTTTGCCTGCGGTCGAGAAACCGTATACGGTTCACTCCGGTCGGCTCATAGACATACATTAAATACATGGAAAAGAGGGATGGATATATAATATATATATACAAAAAAACAGTCCTCAAGAGCACTAAGGGTATAGAATTAAAGGATAAGAAAAAGAAAAGAGAAGTTTAGGATCCAGTTAAAGTATATTTATTATAATAATGTAATAAAATATAAGTATGACCGATCGCCTTGCAGGGCCCCTTCAAAGGCGAAAGGTATATAATAGTACAAATGATATTAGGTAAAATAAATAAATAAATGTAGCACTGATCAAATAAAATAAAGATAATAAATATCCACTATAGTGAATTGTGAGAGTCTTATTCTATTGGTATAAATATATATAGTTCACAGTTCGTCACAACCAACAATAGTGCAGAAGATAGTGTTCCAAAGGTAACCAAATTATCAGTAATAATAGATTCCAGTGGTGCTGAATAGATCACATTAAAATCTCCAGTAACAGTGGATAAATCACATAAATCGTGCCGCTTGTGACTGTGTTGCGATCCTGGTTAACCACAGCGCAGTTATATCAGTAAATCCAGTAATAAAACTTGTAACTTTGTTGTGGTTTCGGAATAGTTATAACATAACTGTATCAGCGGTGTTTGTAGAAGCAATGTTCACCACTCACCCTCCTCGGCAGATCTCGGATGCAGGCTTGGTACGTCAATATCTTAAGGTAGCGATGTCTGTCTGTACTTGTGGTGCCTTGCTGAGGTACAACCTGGGTGAGTGGCTCTCCGGTGGGCTCAGAGGTTCCCGGATTGGCACGGAATGGCGTCCGGCCTCGTGGGGTGATGTCCGGGAGTTCCACCGCCCGGGGCTGTGAAGAGGATTGCAGGAAACAGGTGCGAATCTGAATAGAGCGCTAGCAGTTCGCGCGTCACAGTGGTCCCAGCAATAGGGGCATCCAGCAGTTGCAAATCAGAAATAGTGGATATAGTCTATTTTTAAGTGATGTACACTTAATAAAGTAGTGCTTAATAACGGGTCAGACACGTTTCAAGGCCGCGGGCCTTTTCTTCAGTGACAAGAGATATCTCATATCTCTTGCCACTGAAGAAAAGGCCCGAACTATAAAAAATATATCGTTAATTAAACCGCACGGTCAATGGCGTACGCGCAAAAAAAATTCCAAATCCAAAATAACTTATTTTTGGTCGCTTTTTATATAATGAAAAAATGAATAAAAAGCGATCAAAAAGTCCGATCAATACAAAACTGGTACCGCTAAAAACATCAGATCACGGTGCAATAAATTAGCCCTCATACAGCCCCTATGATTTTTTCCAGAAGTACGACAAAATCAAACCGATATAAGTAGGGTATCATTTTAATCGTATGGACCTACAGAATAAAGATAAGGTGTCATTTTTACCGAAAAATGTACTGCATAGAAAAGGAAGACCCCAAAACTTACAAAATGGCGGTTTTTCTTCAATTTCGTTGCACAATGATTTTTTTTTCCTTTTCGCTGTAGATTTTTGGGTAAAATGACTGATGATATTACAAAGTAGAATTGGTGGCGCAAAAAATAAGCCATCATATAGATTTTTAGGTGCAAAATTGAAAGGGTTACGATTTTTAAAAGGTGAGGAAAAACGAAAGTGCAAAAACAGAAAAACCCTCAGTCCTTAAGGGGTTAAAGTGAAAGTGGTCAGATGTGCAAAAAATGGCCGGGTCCTACACTGAAAATTGTCTGGGTCCTTAAGGGGTTAAAGGGGTACTCCAGTGGAATATTTTTTTTTTAAATCAACTGGTTCCAGAAAGTTAAACATATTTGTATATTACTTCTATTTAAAAATCTTAATCCTTCCAGTACTTATCAGCTGCTGTATGCTACAGAGAAAGTTGTATTTCTTTTTGAATTCCTTTTCTATCTGACCACAGTGCTCTCTGCTGACACTTCTGTCCTTGTCAGGAACTGTCCAGAGCAGGGTAGGTTTGCTATGGGGATTTTCTCCTGCTTTGGACAGTTCCTGAAATGGACAGAGGTGTAAACAGAAATTGAAAAAATTCAAATAGAAATACAACTTCCTCTGTAGCATACAGCAGCTGATAAGTACTGGAAACTTAACGGCTCTTGAAAAAATTGATGCAATAACTGAATACAATGGATGATAACTGATGACCAGTTTTGACGGACATTCTTTCAAAATAACGGACATGTGCCATCCATTATCACCATTATAGTCCGTTATTTTATTTCCATGTGACGTTCATGACGAGAGTTTTTGCAGGAGCATAACGGTAGTGTGAAAGGGGCCTAAGACTCTGTCATAGGCCTGTATGGCCATCAAAGACCAAGCCTGTTTTTTCAAATCTGGGATGTATGAATTTATTAGAGAATAACCCTGGTAATGTCATGCCAATCACGAAAATTCAGACTTTTTTTTTTTTGTCACAAGTTTTTCTTCATGTAATTTTACAATGCAAAAAATCATGAAATAAAAAAATATATTTTACTATGTTAACATGTTTTAACATTTTAATAAGTTGCATATATTTATACATACTGTGAAAATGGTTTATGAAACTTATACTTTCATATGACTAAATTATTTTGGCAGCATTTTTTAAATTTATTTATACATAAATGTATTAGAAGCAAGAACAATTTTACTTGAAATTATTTTAACACCATACTTTTTTGTAACAATTACAAAGTCAGTGGAAAAAATTTCAATTAGCTTTTCTTCACAAATGCATCCTTAATAGGACATATTTGCACATCACTTCCTATATTAGAAGAAATGCACCCTATATTTTATTGGGCTGCTGTCCCATGATAAGCAATACCCCCGCTTAGGCCATATTTGGTTCCTTGTTTGTGTGGCAGGACTCAGAAGGAGAGAAGCTCCATTTGGCATTTAGGGTATCTTTTACAGGCAGTGCTGCAGTCAGACTTGCTGTCCACAAGCGCATCCCTGTCGTTGATGCCGGTGCCGCTACGGTTGGCATCCCGCAATGCGAACGCATGGACCGACAGGTCTCTCCTCACCTTCTTGCTGATCTGTCTCCTCTGCTCTCTGTGTCTGCCGGCGCACGTCCCGCCTCCTAGGGCCAGTGCACCATTGATTGGTGCTAGTCTCTTTTGACCCTATATAACTCCGCCCTTCCTTTAATCTTTGTGCCTTTATTGCACAAGAGAAAGTGTTTACTTGTGTCTGGCCTTGCCGTGTATCTGACCCCTTGCTACGTATCCTGACCTTTCTCCTGTGCCGCCTGCCTTCTGACCTCTTGCTTCGTGACCTGACCTTGCATCATTGCTGCCAGCCCAGACCTTCTGCCTGTCCTGACTTCATCTGTGCCTGATCCTTCCTGTGCCACATTATACTTCGGCTGCCTGTGGGGACGAGTTGTATCAGGGGTATGCCACCTGCCGTAGCAAGTCCATCCCGCTTTGCGGCGGGCACTGGTGAAAATCTTCCTTACAGGTCAGTGGATCCACCTCACCACAGCCGTAACAGTATCATTTTATGCCAAATGGATTATAGGCCACACCTATTGCCTGCAAAGGATTCTTGCTGCTAGAACCATACTAAACCCCCACAAGTGACCCCATTTTGGAAACTACACTCCTTAAAGTATTCACCTTGACCAAAAAGTGAGTACTTTGAGTCTTTTTTGTGATGTTAGATATGTTGCAAAGTCAGTGGAAAAAAATGTAAAAAAATTTTTTTTCCCTCAAGTGCATAATTTGTGGGGCATATTTTTTTGAACGTTGCATCTGAAAAGGAGGAAATGCACCACATATTTTATAATGCTTTTCGTCCAGTGTTTGAAAATACCCCCGCTTATGCCATATTCGGTTGTTTTGCCACATGGTGGGATCTGAAGGAAAGGAATATAATTTGGATTTCTGGGCATCATTATAAAAATTATAGGTCGCACTCCATGCCTGCAAAGGATTGAAGCTGGCAAAACCATACTGCACCCCCACAAGTGACCCATTTTTAAAAAGTGTACCCCCTAAAGTATTTACTTTATTAGTGTGTTCTTTGAGGCATTTTTATGTTGATATTAGCATAAGTCAGTGTAAAATATTTAAATTAGCTTTTTTTCACTTATGCATCATTTGTGGGATAATTTTTTTTTTTTTAAATAGCTCCGAAATGAATAAAAAAATGCACCCCAAATTTTATTACGCTTTGTGTCCCATGTTAGGCAGTATCTATACTTAGGCCATATTTGGTTGCTTGGCCACATGGGGGGACCCAAATGGAGAGTACTGCCATTTGGTTTCAGGATATTATTATACAAATTATAGGCCGCACTTCATGCTTGCAAAGCATTTTAGCTGTCAGAACAATACTGCACCCCCAAAAGGGACCCCATTTTAGAACTACTACCCCTAAACAGTAGTGAGTACATTGAGCACTTACTGTGTGGCTGGAATTATTTCAAAGCCAGTGTAAAAAATTATAACAACTTTTTTTTCACAAATGCTTTTTTTGTGGGACATATTTTTGGTACATCGCTTCTGAAATGGAGGATTATTTTGACACTTTTTGTCCCGGGTTGGGCAGTGCCCCCACTTAGGCCATATTTGGTTGCCTGGCTGCCTGCTAGGACCCAGAAGAAGAGGAGCGCCCTTTGGCTTTCAGGACATCATTATATGCATGATAGACCCCACTCCATGCCTGCAAAGGATCGTAGCTGGCAAAACAATACTGCACCCCCACAAGTGAACCACAACATTTTTGTCTCAAAAAGAAATATGTACCGTATTAGCTAAACCAGAGACTACTCTGATTGCTCCTTGGTCGGCTAGCAGTGATGCACAGCGGTCTATGACAGTTGAAATTCCTGATGTTGAATATATCCATCATTTGGTGTAAAAAAAAATATATATATGAAAAAAACTGATTTCTTTTATTTGGGGTGGAGGGATAGTCCCCATTTTTGCAGGATGTTAGAGGTGTTCATTGGCGTCATGTCAAATGTATACTGTAGCAGTCTGATTGGTGACCCGAACGTCACCTAGTGGCTCTGTTAGGACTGCTTTCCGCTAGTATACCCTAATTTGGTGGGATAAAATAGCATAGTATTGTGTATGTAAAGTTAAATTAGCATACACTGGCGGCAAGTTGCCGTAACTGAGCCAGCTAGGTTTTTTCAGGCCACGGAAATGAATAGGGCCGCTACAGTATACATTGGCATCACTTTTTTAAATTGATGCTGACGGATACCTCTAATGTACTGCAGAAACAGGGTTCTGCTAGAGAGACAGGGAGCTCCCTCCCTCTGTCAAACCACAGCTCGTGGTCGCTTCCGACCGCAGGGACCCTGCCACGATCTTGTGGGTACACAGGGCAGTATCCATGAGATCAGTGGATGTGTATACTCGTCCAGGTGCAGGAACGATCATCTGCCCTGGACATGTATACATGTCCATGGTCCTTTTAAAGGATCTAAATGGGAAAAGGGGGTGATTCAAACTTTTATTAGGAAAATTAATTCACGTAAATTTTTTATAAATTTTTTACACAATCTTTTAGTCCCCACAGGGGACTATTGCAGGCAATCCTTAGATTGCATACACTGAACAATGCTATGCCATTGCATAGCATCAATCAGTGTTATTGGCACTCCATTGCTCTAGCCCACCATGGTTGACTTGAACACTGGGTCACGATCGGACGGCGAGGAGGCAGATAAGGGCCCACCGGGCTATCCACTCAGCTGACCCGTGACATTGCGGTTTTACTGCCGTAGTCCCAATCGGCTTCGCTGAGCAGCTGGGTGTAGTTATTTTACATTTTAGACGCCACAATCAACTTTGCCGGGCAAAACAGTGATCAGTGATGTCCGGCATTAGCGACATGACCATCCCACTATTAGCGCACGTCATAGAACGGGAGCGGGCACAGGGCGTACATATACACCCTGCATCCTCTTGGAGTTAATTATCCCATGCTGTGAACGGTGTAAATGTAAAGAAATTGCAAAATTGCTGATTTTCGGTCACATTACATCCCAGGAAAAAAATTATAAAAGGTAATCTAAAAGTCACATATACTCAAAAGTGGTACCAATAAAAACTTCAGATCACAGCTCAAATAATGAGTCATCATACAGTCCCAAATACTGAGAAATTTTTACAGAATAGGGCAATTTTAAAGGGGTATTCCGGGCATAGGCATCTAGCCTTTCCTTTGGATAGGGCACAAGAGGCACCTCTGGGACCCTCTGTGATCTCCATGCAGCACTCGGTATTCCCGTCATGAATAGAGGGGGCATGGCGTGACGTCTCCAGTCCTGGAAACACAGAGGTTTTCGAGACTGGAGAAGCAGCCGGCAGTACTCTGCGGTGGGCCCCCAGTGATCAGACATCTTATCCCCTATCCTTTGAATAAGGAATACCCCTTTAAACATACTTCTTTTGTTAAAAAAAAACTTTGAGTTTTTTTTAAAAAGTAGTAGGATTTGTTCCTTGATAGGCAACCTTCCTGTTCTCTTCCTCCCCCTCCCTACCCCTTTTGTGTTCTTTTCCCCTGTTGTCTGTCCTGTTTTTGTTGTTTTATTTTGTGGTGTCCCTTTTTCATTGAAGTGCTCTGTCTTTCCTATAGGGCCTAGATGACTACCGGGTTGGCTATTTTTGCCTTCCTCCTTTCAGAGTACCCTTTATTATTTCTGTTCCATGATAAATTGCTGGACTCTTGTTCTTTGATATGTTTCCTATATGTAAAACCTAGGATACTGTATTGACTCTCAAAAATTACTTAAAAATAAAATACTGTAGCAATAAAAAATGAATACAAATATCCACTTAGCAGTATCAGGTCCTCAACCTCTTGGTAATGCCGACTCATTTTTGTGGTGCATATTATATTGAGATTATACTGTATTCATATAATGTCTCTTTAATAAATAATGTTGGTATGAGTACACCTCTTACCTGCTCCAGTAGTGGTGATTGCAAGGACAGGATTACTTTTCAGTGGAGATAGATGTTACGTGCATCTGTACAGTAGCAATCATTAGTTGTTCCCGTTATTGTAAGAGATTGACCTCTACACCCCAGCAGTAGTGGAGGTATAATTCATCTGTATAATAGTTTATCTAGCAGCAATATTATAGCAGCGTTTTTCAGTCCCGTGCACGGAGGGATGATGCATTGATGCGGAGTGATAATGTTCAGAACGCTCAGCCTCGTGGCTGAGCGTTATTTCAAGGTGCTGATACCCTGCAGTGTTTATTCAAATTATATCTATATAGAAGATTAATATATCCGCAGCACTCCAATAGGTGAAAAATGAAAAAACTTTTATTCCATAAACAAAAGGTGAATGTCAGACAGCTACGTTTCGACCAGCTCTCCCGGTCTTTCTCAAGCCATAGTACAAATGGTGCATAACACACTATATAAAGGAATACCTATCTGGTATCAAATTATTAAATTAAGTGCAATAATTTACATATCTTATGCCAAAACCGTGATACAGTGCAATACAATTCTCAAATCAAAATTTACAAACACAGTGCATATCAATATTCCACACGTATATCACTCCCACCATGTAAAATATCCCAAATCCCTTAATTGCAGTCCTGATTACCTCTCAGGGCACCTGCGTGAATTATTAAAAACAATAACTTACAGTAAAGAGAAGGAAGTCACTCCGGATCTACACGTGGGTTCTAGCGTGTAAACATTACATTGCGCATGTGTACCGGATATACGTCATCCAGCACGGGTCACGCGATATCAGAGGCATAGATGTCACCATGGCAATCCGGTCACAGCAACGCAATGTTGTTTTATAATCGCGTTCTGGGCAGTTATATAAAGTGCATAAACTAAATATCTATAGTAAATGATAATATTGCCGGAATACAGAGTTTATTATTCGCCTCAAGTTCCGGTGTATGTCGGCTTGGTCCACTCATGGGCAGACCTGCCGGCGTGTGTGCCAGCACCATATTAGAGTAGGGCAAAAAATTTGAAAAATAAAAAATGAAAATAAAACTCCTCACACTGTTATACTTGTGCATAGGTTCCGGCTCGGTGGTTTTCCAAGCAAATGTTCATTCACACTTCCCATATATATATGTCAGCATGGTGGTATCCATGGGTAACCGGATCCGGCACAATGAAGTGTCAGAACATCCAACTTCCCATGGTTTTGGTCCTCCTAGGTCCCGTTATCATACGGGATTACCAGGAGAGCCATTCTACTACCGTGCCATCTGACTAAACCCTCACGGTCACTTTATAAAGGGACACTAATTTATCTGCACACATCCACCATCGCCTACTGAACCCAAATGTTGCACATTATGAAAGAAAATAAATGAAAAAATATATATATATATATTTTTTTTTTCATTTATTGTTTTTAAGTTATTGTTTTTAATCATTCACACAGGTGCCCTGAGAGCTAATCAGGACTGCAATTAAGGGATTTGGGATATTTTACATGGTGGGAGTGATATACGTGTGGAATATTGATATGCACTGTGTTTGTAAATTTTGATTTGAGAATTGTATTGCACTATATCATGGTTTTGACATAAGATATGTAAATTATTGCACTTAATTTAATAATTTGATACCAGATAGGTATCCCTATATATAGTGTGTTATGCACCATTTGTACTATGGCTTGAGAAAGACCGGGAAAGCTGGTCGAAACGTAGCTGTCTGACATTCACCTTTTGTTTATGGTATAAAAGTTTTTTCATTTTTCACCTATTGGAGTATGCGGATATATTCATCTTCTGTTTATTGTTGGACTCTTGACCCGGGTCGAATTTCTGCGTGCACCATTTAAAGTCATTTTCAAGGGAGTGCTGCTTCTTCTACTTCTACAGATATATATATATATATATATATATAACATGTAAAAATAGAAAATGGCAGCAGCACACTTGGTCAACAAAATGGAGGCTCCTAGCGCACTTTTTGATCAAAACGTGTCCCCCCATCCACCATGCGGAGGTGGCCTTATATTGGATGGGACCCTAACATTCACTCACACATATATGTGTGTGTGTGTATAAATGGTGTCCCAGATATATTTAAAAAGGCTGGACGCATTTCAGGACTACAGTCCTTTCTTCACCAGCGCAAATATAGGTAAGAGTTTTTTTTAATATTGTGTCAAATATTGTTATATATCTATACATGATTGGATTCACAAGGGCCCTGTGATCCAATTTAGCATTTTTGATTATTTCATTTTAATAAATTATCTATAAGACCTTGTCTATTTTTGGTTATATGTTTCCTATATGCTACTCTGGGCTGCATTTGTTGTGGGAAAAATTTTCCCACTCATTTTCTACACACTTTACATTTTGTAGCTTTCTGTGGAAATGTCTTCATCTTGTGTCATTTGTTGTTACTGTTTAAAAATTTCCAATGAATACTACATTAAAAAAAATAGAAAGAAAGAAATGCGTGTAAAGATGGGTATCATTTCAGTCGCACTGACCGACAGAATAAAGAGAACATGTCAATTTTACCATAAGTTGCACTGCGCAAAAACAAAAAACCCCAAAAGTTGTTGTTTTCTTTTCAATTTCCCATCACAAATAATTATTCTTTTGCTGGAGCTGTAAATTTTATGGTAAAATGTAAGGCGTCATTGCAAAGTACAATTGGTTGCGCAAAAAACAAGCCCTCATATGGCTCTGTAGAGGAAAAAACAAAAAAAATTCTGTCCCTCAGAAGGAGAGGATAAAAAAAAAAACTAAAACGGAAACATTTTAATTCCCTGTGTCCTCAAAGCCAAAATGGGCTGTGTCTTTAAAGGTTTAAGGGAACTGGGTCAGTCATGGGATTCCCTTTAGCTGCGTTAACTGCTGAAGAATTGAAAGTTTTGCACGTATTTATTCTTTTTTTTCTTTTCATCGCAGATAAAGCCACAAACCCCTGTAACCGTCAGGAGGATTGGGAGTATATTATTAGTTTCTGTGACCAAATCAACAAAGAACTTGAAGGGTAAGACACATTCAAATTGTGTTCTTGACTTGGCGCTACCCTGTCACTTGAACAATGGGGAGGATGTTGCGAAACTTTGAGTCGGGGCAGTTGGCAGGTGTCTCTGATGGAGACGGCACTTAAGGTGCTTCATAGGACCTATTTTATCCCAGCCAGATTACATACTATTTACCCACTTGTCTCACCTCTGCTTTCGTGATTGTGGCATGACCGGCACGATGTATCATGTGTGGTGGTCGTGCCCTGTAGAGTCCTCCTTGTGGACTAGAGTCCACGATCTTTTAACTTCTATTTTTGCATGTCATATACCGGAGACACCTGCCTTTTGTCTGTTGGGCTTAAAACCCGCCAGAATGAAGTTCAAGATTTTCTGTTTAGTTCAGCTTATTCTCTTGGCCATATTGCATCCCAATGGAAACAACAGTCTTTACATTTCTCGGAGGTTTTACAAAGGATTAACACCATAATGTTATATGAGAAATTGACTGCAATTAGGGAGACACAGTATCTCGTTTTGAGGAGGTGTGGGAGCCCTGGCTCACTTCCTCCCATAGTCCTGACATGCGCCATAGCCTGTCATTGTACTAACTGAATAGGTTTCTATCCCCGCCCGGGATGGTGGTGTTTTTTTACTTACACTATATGGTACCTGATGACGTATTTCATGTATTTATCTCTATGTACGCCACTAGTTTGGTTCACTTTTGTAGGTCATGTTTACCTTACATCATTCTGTTTATTGCTTGTACTTGTGTACATTTCTTTTTGATTCAATAAAAGCTTCATGGTTTGACCATTAAAATTGTGTTCTTGGAAGATGGGACCTGTCTAAAATTCATGTACACCCCTTTCGATCACCTGTTTGCCTCCATGTCTCTGGCATCAGTGCAATATGAGGAACTGCAGTAACCTAGGCTCCAGGCTATCAGTTTCCAGTTCTATTCCAGATGTTGGCAACCAACTGACCAGATATTGGGGACTTATTTGGAGAATGGTCAATCAGTATGTTGTGACCTGAAAAGCTCTTTAGGGTATGGTCACACCTGCTGAATTTTCTGCAGCTGATTTTGCTACCCATTGACTTTATTGAATAGGTAGGAAAATACGCAGCAACAAAATATGTTTTTCCCTGTCCCTGTGCTTTCTAGTTTCCATTATGAATTAAAATTCATTCTATATAGCTCTTGTCTTCTCTCAGTCCACAGATTGCAGTTAGACTACTGGCTCATAAAATTCAGTCCCCGCAAGAATGGGAAGCACTGCAGGCCCTCACAGTGAGTACAGTCCTTTTCCTAGTCTTTTGTGGGTACATTGTATTTGCAGATTATAATTCCTCATATAATAGCTATAATGACTTTATGGTATTTGTTCAAAATCATTGTATTTGCTTTAATAAAAAATGCATGAAAAAGTTGCCAGAAAAAGGAAGGAGAGGACCATTAGACCTTTAAAAAACATCATTTTCATTAATTGGACATTTCTGAATAAAATGGTAGCAGTTGTTTTATGCAAAAATAAAAAGGGACATGCACCGGCACACCCTGTGCCTTTACGTTGTGGTGGCAAGAATGAGTAAGTAACAATATAACTGCTCACCTTGGCATGTTGCACTCAAAGCACAACACCGACAACAGCCTTTAGAGTTGGGAATTCAGCAGCAGCCCAGGTCTGTCCGTGCCCAGTGTCCTGGGGCGTTAAGCAGCAATGTAGATATCCACACAATTGGTGAAGTTGGAGGAAAACACTTGCCTGGCGCTTGTTGGATCATGGAGCGAAGTGGTAAGGATACCAAACTTCAAGATAATTGCAAACAGTGTTTTTATTATACAAATAGTTGACAATGCATTTCGAGGGGACCTGCTCCCCTCTTTCTCAGGTCAGGGGAGGAAAACACAAACCATGGGCTGTTTTATATATATCCTGAGTATGAAAAAACCTGTGAAGAACGTCTCGACCTTCGGGCAGGTCAGATGACGTAATTACAGGCACACCTGCTGGCCAGTGTAAATGTAAACATACAGCACATGCTAAGTAACATTTGTAGACATCTGACATTTTGGGAGTAGGCATTAGTACACAAAAACAGTTCCATTTACAAAACGCTGTTTGCAATTATCTTGAAGTTTGGCATCCTTACCACTTCGCTCCATGATCCAGCAAGCACCAGGCAAGTGTTATTTTTCTCCAACCTCACCAAGTGTGTGGATATCTACATGGTAGCAGTTATGTTACATAAAAAAAAAAAACTGCTTATATATTTGTGGTCAGGATAACTATCAGAAACGAGCCCCGTACCTACCTACCCTTACACTAAAGCAGCTCGTGTTGTGTCATAACTGCTGCAACAGATATACCAAAAAGAGGGCAAAGACAATATGTGGGGTAGAACTTAAGACTTTTAAGTGCTGACAACATTTTGCAATGCAGATCAGGGATATACCTAGCATGGGACGATGACTTCCATCTACCGAGTTTTTTTATGACGTGCACCTGAATGTTATTTTTCAGAACTGCAGAGACTGCCCCTATTCTAAATGAGTGACTGGAGATGGACAACGGGTTAACCCCCAAATTAACTAGTAACATGCGACTATACTTGAGAAATACTGAAGTGGTCAATGGAGCACCAGATATGGCAAACAGGGAATCCATTGACTCTTTACCAATAACGTTAAGCCACTCTTGAATGACTCGCCTTGTCTCAGAAAACCGTAAAATGCTAAATGCACAGCTGTCTTAATGAGCAGACTAGTCACAAAGCCGAAAGTTATTCTGGATAACGCATCAGATAATCACCTGAAAAACTGACCTGACACCAGCTGCCTTGTCGTACCAACTGTACTACCACTTTTTAGTATCCCCTTTAAGATAGCCCGAATAGGGGATGCAGAGAACAATGAAGGCTGATCTGGATGTTCCAGAGAGTAAAAATGTTGTATGCCGGAAAGATAGAGTTTGATAGTTGAGTGCAATAGGTTGAGATTTGAGTGGCAGAAAGCAACAAATGCTAGTAGATATGACCAGAACCATTTTGTGGATACGTGTGCCTAAAATCACAAAACAATTCCCATGCAGTCTTATAACTCTTAAGTGTATTGTTCGATAGGGATTTGGAAATAAGAACCCTGGCAGTGCTTAAAGGGGTACTCCGGTGGAAACTTTTTTTTAATTTTTTTTATTTTTTTTTTATTATCAACTGTTGCCATGAAAACTGTTTTGTAAATTACTTCTATAAAAAATTCTTAATCCTTCCAGCAATTATTAGCAGCTGTATACTACAGAGGAAATTTTTTTCTTTTGGGATTTCTTCTCTGTCAAGACCACAGTGCTCTCTCCTGACACTTCTGTCTATTTTAGGAACTGTCCAGAGCAGCATATGTTTGCTATGGGGATTTTCTCCCCATAGCATGAGGCTGAAAAGGAACTAACCGGCACTAAGTGCCACTCACCGCTCCACGCCGGGGCTGTGGTTCTCCTCCGGAGCTCTAGCTAGCGGCAGATGGTAGTCACGAGCAGCCGTGCACCTGCCGGCGTCTGTGTTGTTGCTCGCGGCTGCACGCTAGCGAGCTTCCGGTCTCGGCTGTCAGCTGATTGCAGGTCAGCTGACCGGGACTTGCCGTTTCACCGGATGGTCACGTTCGTGGATGGCAGTAGTTGTCTGATGTAGTTTGGTTGCGGGGAGTGCTTGTGTTGACCCAGGTGGCACTGGTGGTACAAGTGGTTGAGGGGGATTAACCCTTTGTTGTCCTTCTTGCAAATGCAAAAATCCGGTGCATTAGCGCACTGTGTGAATTCGGTTCACACCGCCGTGTGAACCGAATTGTTTTTATATGCCCACTGTACATATTTTTTCGTTTCAATCTTTTTATTGAAGATTTTTCACGTAAAAACATAACATGTTACAAAAAGTATAAACAGTACTTGAACCAAGAACCACATTCCAGGCGTGCAGGTAACAGATAGTGCATGAACAATCCATATTATCACATCGCAGTTATGGTTATAAGGGTGTCATCCAGACTTATAGGCTGTCATATTTGCGCAAGGCTAGTATATACACACATCCCACCTCTAATTCTGAAAGTAAGGAGATTGGGTCCACCGTTCCCAAATGAAGGAAACCTTAGCATAAGACGATCCCTCATTTAAGGCTATACCGAGTTCATATTTGCACGCTATGTTAACCGAAGCTACCATTTCCCCTACCTCCGGAGGGGAGGGGGACTTCCAATGTCTAGTGATAATTAATTTGGCGATAACGAGCAATTTACACAAGAGAGGTCTAACCTCCACCGGGAATTCCTGAATGCCTATGAGTAGTAGTGCCAATTTGGGGGTCAGATCCGGCATGGAAGGACATATGTGCTTTAGCACCCGTTCTACCTCTAGCCAATACCTCTCCAATTCAGGGCAAAACCATAAAATATGAGAAATCGTGCCCCTACATCCGCAACCTCTCCAACATAACGGTGAAGTTGAAGGATACATAGCGTGCAAGCGAGTGGGAGGATAATACCAACACAGTCTCGTCTTTATTGCCGCTTCCACCTGAGTAATTGATCTAAGTGCTTTAAATATCCAGTTGGATGCATGCCTCCACTCAACCGGTGCTATATCTATCGCCAGTTCCTTGGCCCATCTGGCGTAAGAATTGGTACCATAAGACTCACCGCTCAGATCTAACAATTGGTAAATGGGTTTAAGTCCTTTAACACTCAAAGAAAACAATTTGAGCAGCTCATCAGAGAAACACCACTCCCCGTTCACCATGGAGGAGAAAAGATGGCGAATTTGGAGGTATTTGTAGAAGTCAGAGGCTGATATTCCAAATTTAGAGCGCAACACGGAGAATGGGAGCATGCATCCATCATTAAACAAGTGTGAAATCCTAAGTATCCCTTTTTCTATCCATGAGTTAATGTGGATATCTGGTATCTTCATAGCAACAATCCACATAGGCGTTTCTCTAGGAAAACTGTGTTGCATGTGTGAGATATGGCCGTGGAATGTAGCCCAGCACATTAGACCTGCTTTAGTGAGTGGGGACATCCCTGTAGGTAGTGCAATATTCCATATAGGAAAAAATAATAACGTTCTAGGGTGTGAGACATTACTAAGGCAACATTCAATTTGTGTCCATGGCATAATCGGAAACTCCCCCCATAATGATTTCAACTGTGCTAATAAGGTAGCTGAGTGGTATCTCCTAAGATCAGGGAAATCTAGACCCCCGCTCCGCTTATCCTTCATCAATAAAGTAGAAGATACCCTGGGCCTCTTCGACCCCCAAATATATCTGAGAAGCTCCGATTGAACCTTTTTAAAAAATGAACTTGGCAAGCTTATTGGTAACGTGCGATATAAGTATAGGAGTTTGGGCAGCACCAACATTTTAAAGGCCGCAACCCTCCCCAGCCAAGATACCTCGAACCTACCCAGTTTATCCAACTCTTTTTGGAAATTAGTAAGAAAAGGGAGATGGTTATGTTTATACAATAGGGCAAATGACCTAGTTAACTTAATACCCAAGTAGGATATCTCATCTTTTTGCCAATCAAGATTGTATAAGCTAGACATCTGCGCTAAAGAGTCTGCAGGGACATGGATAGGGAGAACCTGGGACTTCTGCACATTCAATTTGTAATATGACAGTTTTCCAAACTCCTCCAACCACTCCAAGGTCTTCGGCAGAGAATGAATGGGGTCTGACAGGGTGATGATAATGTCGTCAGCATAAAGCGAGATCAGATGGGAGTGATTTCCCACCAGTATACCCTTCACCTTGGGGTCCTGCCTAAGAGCTTGGGCTAATGGTTCTAGACATAAGTCAAATATGAGAGGGGACAATGGGCACCCCTGCCTAGTCCCATTCGATATGTCGAATGCCTCCGACAGGGTCCCATTAGTAAAGACTCTCGCATTCGGGAATGTATACAGGGTCCTGATAGCCATCATTATATAGCCCTCAAATCCCATGGTTTGTAGCACCGAAAAGGCGAATGTCCAATTAATGCGGTCAAATGCCTTTTCGGCGTCTAGGGAGAGAAATAAGGACGGAAGGGCGCGACCTTCAACTATGTGTAACAGGTTAAGTACTCTTCTCGTGTTTTCATATGCCTGCCGTTTTTGGACAAATCCCACCTGATCTACACTAATTAAGTGGGGAAGCAAGGGGGCCAGTCTGGAGGCCAGCAGCTTAGCGTATATTTTTAAATCAACGTTTAACAACGAAATTGGCCTAAAGTTGTTTGGGACATCAGGTGTCTTACCTGGTTTAGGCAGGGTTATAATTAGCGCCTCTTGGTTTTCTCTGGGTAAATTACCCGAGCCTACAACTTCTGATAAAAAGGCTTGTAAGTGGGGTGTTAATATATTTGAGAACCTCTTATAATATAGGGTCGTCAGGCCATCAGGCCCAGGAGCCTTCCCTGTTGGTAGAGACTTAATAATTTTGCGCAGTTCGTCCTGTGATATGGGCGTATTTAGCACAGATAAATGGGATTCAGACAATCTAGGTAATTTAAGGGTAGCCAAGAACTTTTCTATGTCAGGTAGGGTTGGCTGGGGGGTAGAGGGATCAGCCCTCAAGTTGTACAGGGATTCATAATAAGTCCTAAATTTGTCTGCAATATCCCTAGGGTGATAAATTTTTGTATGGGCGGAATCTCCTTTAAGGAATGGGATGCGAGATTTGACATGCTTGTCTTTTAGTCTTGCGGCCAACAATTTCCCCGACCTATTGTCTGAGGCATAATATCGTGACTTAGTTTTAACCAATGCCTTAGCGTAATCAACTAACAGGGCCTCTCTGATGTCATTTCGCACCATCCGCAGCTCTGCGGCTAGTGTTGGTGATGGATTGGATTTATTCTCTGATTCCAGCTCCCTCTGTCTAAGTATCAGCTCATTGAGGTATTTAGTCTGATGTTTTTTAAGCACGTGACCTAATTTAATGAAGGACCCACGTATAAATGCCTTATGGGCATTCCAAATCGTGATTGGATTCACATCAGGGGTTACATTGAGGGCAAAGTATGATGTCAGATCTCTCTCCAACTCACCGCCATATTGAGAATGATGCATCAAGAACGCGTTACATCTCCAGATATAAGTTGGCGGGACAGAATCTTTTTCATGCAGTTCTAACAGAATGGGGGAGTGGTCCGACCAGGTGGGGTCTAGAATAGAAGTGGATTTCAATTTAGATAGAAGTGACCGATCAACTACAAAAAGGTCTAGGCGGGAATAAGTATTATGCGTGGGAGAATAACAAGTGAAATCGCGTTCAGATGCGTGCATGACTCGCCAAGCATCAAAAACTTCCTCCCTATGGAATATGTTGGAGAGAGATATAGGCAGATGTCTACTAGTAGAGGACGTATCCATAACAGGGTCTAGGACCGCATTAAAATCCCCGCACATGAGTACATGTCCTTGCTTATACTTATTGATCAATCTGAATAACTTATTAAAAAATTTAACTTGGCCTGAGTTAGGCGCATAAACAGAAACTATAGTATAAACCACATTGTTACAGGAGCAAACTAGAATAATATATCGGCCCTTGGTATCAGTAAGTACAGATAGTTGTTGAAACGCTATAGAGCTCTTGACGGCCAGCATAACCCCACGTGATTTCCCTGAATAATGGGACTGGTATACATTAGAATAAGACGGGCTGCGAATCCGAAACGCGTCTTTTTGCATAATATGCGTTTCTTGCGCACATAGGATATCGCATCCCGTCTTTTTTGCCACAGACCAAAGAAATGCCCTTTTCTGAGGGACATTAAGGCCATTACAATTAATAGACAAAACCTTTAAGACCATCTATAAGTCCATAAATGCGTAAAACATTGCCATCTCTTCGTTGTTTCGGCATATCTGGATGGGACACCACTGCATAGTACCGACTGCGCCCTGGAAGAAAACAAAAACAAACAAGACAAACAAACAATAGAGAACAGAAAGGACAGCTCCCGTACTAGCGGGAGCCCAAACATACAGAAAGTGGGTGCTGCCAGGTTAGCACCAACTTCGGGGGCGAGGAAAAGTTCCTTGTAGCCAACTAGTTATGTCACACAGAGAGTCAACACTGTAGAGATTCCAAGCACATATGAAAAGTTCCGTTATCAACGGCGTCCACGGCGCGACGGTCCTGCCTTGTGCCAGTCTGGCTTGATATGTCCAACTGTTTCTTGGGGACGGAAGGAAGCATCTGTAAGAGGAATATCCCATTTTTGCAGCAATTCAGCACCTTCCTCCAATGACCTTATAACATGTGTAACGTCACCTTGATGGACAAGTAGGCGTGTTGGATACCCCCATTTGTATGGCATCTTAGCCTCTCGGAGTGCCAGAGTCACCGGTACAAGACTTCTCCTGAGTTGAAGTGTATAGGCTGACAAATCTGCATAGAGCGACACCCCAAGGAACTTTGCCGGCATAGCAGCCTTTTCTCTGGTTTGGTATAATAGTGCTTCTTTGATATGGTAAAAGTAAATACGTGCTAAAACGTCTCTGGGGACGGTATCCGGCAGGTGTTTTGGCTTCGGGACCCTATGGGCCCTATCAATTATCAAGTCCCCAGGGGAACAATTCGGGACCATTTCTTTAATGAGCTCTTGTATGTATGGAACTAAGTCCTTTGTGGGCACCTCCTCAGGCACCCCTCTAAATTTCACATTGTTTCTGCGGGAGCGATCTTCAATGTCTGCAATTTTCAACCGCAGCGCCTGAACCTCCCCCTCCAATTCATAGTGAGCGTCAATAAGGGTGTTGTGGGACCCAGTCAGCTCTGCCATCTTAGTTTCAGCATGGTCAACCCTCCCCTCCAGCTCAGACACCGAGGCCTGAAGTGGTTGCAGAGTGAGGAGAATATTGCTTTGTATAGAGGAGTTTAACATTTGCAGCATATTTTTCAGAGAGGTCTCCGTCACAGGGGCCTCTGAGGTAGGTAGGTCTGTGAAGGGGTCAGGCAAATCAGGCAGTCCCTCTCTCACTCCATTCGGCCCCGACTGCGCCCCTGAGGTAGGCGGCCTGTTTCGCTGTTTAGCAGGACTCCCCTGAGCAGAAGAAGCGGGCGAGGCCGGGGTGGATGAACGTACCTGGGAAGCTGTTGCGGAGGTACGTGCTGCCTGCTCCGATCCCTCCCGTGCAACTAGTGAGGGAAGAGAGCAACTGCGGTCCCGTAGCAGCGGGGTCTCCGGCTCCGGAGAAGAACGCCGCCGTCTGGATGAGGAAGGAGCAGGAGAGGGGGGTCCGGCGCCATCTTGAGTCATGCGGCTCCTCGGCGTGTAGTAGAAGTCTGTCAATTTCTTGGGTCTCCCGAAGCCCCGCGTTCTTCTTTTTGTGGCCATGAATGCAGAGAGGGTTCCGACACCCTGCAGTGTACTTTTCAGCCAGAATAATGTGCCGTAGTCGCTGTAAGAAGTCGCTGTGCTCCGGAGCTACAGAGCTACACGGCCATCACTGTCGGCAGCCAAGCCACGCCCCACTGTACATATTTTTTAAAGTAAAGCCCCCCCAAAAAAACTTTTTGGGGGTAATTTTGCTGTTTTCCCTGATTCATCAAATAATTTATTTTCCCTACAATTACTGCTTGCTTGTTGGTTATGTATTTTACACTGTGCATTATCGAACTCTGGGGCTCATACCTTGTCCAATGTTTTTCTTAATGTGTCCCTAATTGGGGGGTGGGTGGGGGGGGTGTTTGTCCATTGCTAGGAAAATGGTTCCTTTATATGGCTCTCGATATCTCCTCATTCCCCAACTACTGTAGTTCTGTATTGTGGGAGGTTTCTGAAGTGCTCTCTTCATTAGACAGCGCTGGGGTGCCGTTATCCTATGCTAGAGTATTCGTTTCGCTCCCTGCCTTTGTAAGTTTATATGCTCTTTCAAGCCTTCTGGACTTCATTCTATGAGGAGGGAAGAGGCCAGTCTGGGAATTGGTCCAAGCCTAGTTGCTCCCTTACAGCGTGGAAAAAAGGATGTCCCTAGTGTGCTAGTGGCCTCTGTTATACTAGTGATGGGTAGGTAGGGTGGAGGGATCATTGGCGGTTAACCATAAGGCAGGGGTACCTATTTTGATACAAAAAGCCTTTTCTAGAGACATATCTGATATGCAGAAGGGATGATGACAGGAGGGTTTGTAGTGTCCGGGTGACTACAGCCACAGACGACCTTTACCTCTATAATGTTTATGGCCTTAAAACTGGCACGGATCCTTTCTTGGATTGTCTGGCTCGGCTGCCACATTCTTGCCCTCTCCCTCACAGGGTAGTAGCCAGGGACTTTAATGCTGTTTTGAACGGCAGAACAGGAGTGGGGGTGGAAACTCTAGAGGGCCATCTCAGTGAGTGGACACTCCTTTGAAACTCTGGGCCGATCAGTCCTCATTACTGGATGGTGGAGTGCTCTTCACCCTGAAGCGTGAGAATACAGTCATTTCTCTCATGCCCATAATAGAAATGGCCACGGACTGACCATTGTTTTGTTTCTGTTTCCTATTTCCCAAAAGGGCTCCAAGTATCTGTTATAGACCAGGTGATCTCTTACCATGCTCCAGTACTGCTTTTTCTTTAGGATACTATTCCCAGAGGAAGTGACATTCTTTGGAAATTCCCAGGGGGCCTGGCTAGGGATAAGCAGTTCCAGACACTCCATGACAATGAGGAACATATTTCCTCTACTTAATTATAATGGGATACCGCAAAAGCGGTTATTCGGGGGAAAATCATGGCATACCAGTGTACGCAAATAACATTGTTAGGGACACCCCTCCAAAAGACCTATACTGCAGTCAGCCCAGTGACTTTCAATAAGAAGGCTGAAATCCGCGTATGAGTCCTGGCTGGAAAGCAGGGAAAACCTCCACAGTTTGATGCTCTTCTGTTTAGCTATGGCAACAAACCAGCAGGATCGTGGCATAGTTTGCAAAGGGGCAACCCCCCCCCCTTCCACATTCCTATGTTAAGGGATTGTGCCACAATACAGTCTCTGTACTCTGAGGGGTCCCAATCCCCTGACTCAAGGGATTGGCCATCTGGAATAGTTGTTCCAGTCTCTCAGGAGGAGCTCACAGGAGTGGTAAAAGTTCTTCTAGCCCACTAGGCCCTGAGCCAGATGGGCAATTTTTACAAAATATTGTTACCAGATATTTCTCCTACCCTGCTTGTTCTCTACAACTTATACTGTTGTGCTAATTACAGGCCCCAAAATAAATCACTGTCTGATCAAAAATATTGTCAGCCATATTGTGAATGGTGGCCGTCTTGGGTGTATTCTATGCAGGCCCAAGTGGGTTCATGAAAAGGCCACAGTTTCTTCTAGTTCTATTTCTCTACAAATGTGTCTTTCTTCGAAAAAGGAATACCTCTTGTCTCCTCAGTTATTTGTGGTCTTGTGATAAGACAGAGGGGATTTGTTAACATTAGAACAGAGCCATGTCTGATCACCCCCTACAATAATGTCTGCTGGTGGAACAGAGAGGGGGGGAAGTGAATGGAGAAACAGAGTGATTGATCGATAAATATGTATATTCTCATGGATACTACTACTTTAATACATTAAAGGAGTAGTGCAGTGAAAAATAAGTTGTCCCCTAATCCAAACAATAGGGGATGAGTTATAGATCACGGGGGTCTGACTGCTGGAACCCCCAGCGATCTCCTGAACGGGGCCCTAGCAGTCAGACGGAAGGGCTGTTCCGACCCCCGCAGGAAGCCGCGGCCGACACGCCCTCTCCATGTATCTCTATGGGGATACATGGAGGGGGCGTATCAGCCGCCACTCCATGCGGGGTCAGCATATCACCTTCCAGCAGACTATCAAGGCCCCATTCAGGAGATCGCGAGGGGTCCCAGAAGTCGGACACCCCACAATCTATAACTTAAGTGTCATTGTCATGTGTACAATTGAATATTATCAGTGACATCACACATACCTATTCCTTCATAAACATGTTGAATATAGTTATCTTATACATGGTTTTCACTTAAGAGTATTACCCCACAGTGTTTGCATTTCTAAGACATGGCATTTCAGTTACACCAACAATCCATTAGTGGTTTTGTATGAACTGTGTGAAGATTTCAGGTGTGAACTCTGACCTATCGTCCAAAGCTGTGCTATAAATATGATGGACAGGGAGACTTTACACATCTGTGTTAGAGAAGCATCTTTTGTATTCTTATCTCATAGGCATAAATCCATAGTATGGGAATGTCTGGAGAAGGTGCCCATATGTGTGAGGTTCCACCATGGTTAATTACTGAAAGTTGTGAAGAGTTAATCCTTATCTTGAGTTACAGGCTCTACACTTTCATGAATAAAGTAAAAGTTGCTGTGGGATTGGGGATTGATGCTTTCTACAGTACCAACAGGCGTTGGTTTTCCTCAAACCACGACTGACAAAGCTCTCTTTGGAAAGATGCCCGACGTCCTTTGACTGTTTGGTATCCTCCGACGTCCCTAGCTATTTTTTATCCCTACTATATTGTCATTTGAAACGCAAGGGTAGGAAAGCTTTGTCCTACTCCCTATTTACCTATTGGGAATCCAAACTGTGTAGGGATTCCTTGACAGTGCCAATCTTGCAGAAGTGGACGAAGGTTCACAAAACCATTATCAATGAGACATGGAGGGAAACCATTTTCAAAATTCTGCACCATGCTCATTATGGGTTCCCTCCTCCTGCTACGACTCCAGAGTGGCCACAGCTTATTGAGAGGTGTCCTAACTGTAATGAGCAGGGGACTACCTTATTACATGGTCTGGTGTCATGCCCACGGGTACAGATTTTCTGGACCAATCTGATTTCCTTTACCGTAAACTGGGTGTAACATGGTAACATAGTTCATAAGGTTGAAAAAAATTTGAGAATAAAGATGATGATAATAATAATGGGAAAAAAAATTTAAAGATGAAAAAATAAGATAAAAATATGAAAATATGAGTATATAAATGAAAATAAGATAAAATAAAAAATAGAAATAAAAATAATAAAACATAGAATCAAATGAGATAAAAATAGAATAAGAAAATAAATAAAGATGAGACATAATAAAACATTAGATTACGATAGACACAGAATTAACATGTTGACATAGATGTTATTGAGGGAGGGATGAAGTGGCTATGACGTGTGTCCCAGTATACAAAAAAGGACACCCATCAGAGCCAGATCCATCCCTCACAAAAATCCAAACAGCTCAATACTGGAATTTAGTCCTCCTGGTTCCAATGTGGCAAATTCATAAATCTTTTTACTTTCGGCTTGAGTTATTTTTAACCATATAGCTGCCTCCTCTCCAATCTTGTCTGATATGTTGAAGACCAATGAATGTCAATGCTTTTAAATCACAGTTGTGTACTGCAGTAAAATGTGCAGAGAGGGGATGCTTAAGATTTCCATTTTTAATGTTAGCTAAATGTTCAGCAATGCGTATTTTTAGAGATATCTTGGTGCGTCCTATGTACTGTTTCAATTAGACGTATCAACTTCTCAACATAATCAGACCACAGGTGTGCACGTAATGGGTGGCTTCCCTATGTCTATCTCAGGGCTCCGTCTCCTGAGTGTAGTAAACCAATTATATAGAAATAGACATAGACTGGGAATTGCACTTAAAAAGTTCTTTATCTCCAAATTCATCCATGTACAAAACAGTAGAGAGATATACAGAACATAATCACCCGGTGCTCAATAGACTGCTCAGAGGTTATTCCACTCGGTGTCTTCAGAACCTTCCATCCCAGACTTGCTGCTTGCTGGACGGTGTGTTCCTGGCCATGTGGACGCTAATTCTGAGGGGGTGTGGAAACGCTCGCTGGCATTAGCGTCCACATGGCCAGGAACACACCGTCCAGCAAGCAGCAAGTCTGGGATGGAAGGTTCTGAAGACACCGAGTGGAATAACCTCTGAGCAGTCTATTGAGCACCGGGTGATTATGTTCTGTATATCTCTCTACTGTTTTGTACATGGATGAATTTGGAGATAAAGAACTTTTTAAGTGCAATTCCCAGTCTGTCTATTTCTATATAACAGGTTACAGCTGTCTCGCACCTCCGTGCTTCATGAGACCATGGTCTCATGAAGCACGGAGGTGCGAGACAGCTGTAACCTGCACGCTGGGTCTCCCGGCGTTTTTGCCTGCCTTCACCTGCCTGTTTGCTGAAAACTGCTATGCACATGCACTTTTGAATGACTAGTTCGGATTAAAGTCACCTTCACAAGTCCTTTGAAGTGGGTGAGTGCCATCTTTTTCTCTACCTTGCATTTTTGGAAGATTTCTGCCATTTTCTGTGAGATTGAGCACCACCCCTAGGACTGTATTCACACTGCACCCAGTCGCGGTTTTTGTTCACTCCTTGCACAGCAGTGCCGGATAGTGTTTCTCTCTGGTTTTATCAATCCACAGTAAACTGTACATCCAGACCGCAGATGTAAACGTCCGGGGTCCAGATGTGAGCAGGCATGATGTCATAGGTGGCCGTGGCGAATAGACTGCAGCGCTTGTGAATGCGCATGCCGGGGAGCGTCGTCACGGACGCGTCGCTAGGTAGCGGCCATCACATGACTTGGTCGGCCAGTCTGAGTGCAGAATTTTCATGGCGCTTTCAGTGTTAGCTGACAGCGCTGCGGACAATAACAAGTGGGAACGGGCATATTAAAAAAAAGGTGATGTATGAAGGAACAATGCGGTGAACGTAAAAGGTACTGTAGATAAGCCCTGGCAGTGCGGCAGCAAGGGTGAGCGGCGGCTCATTTATGTGCTGAGGCAGAAGCCAGTCTGTATGCAGAATAGTGGGTACTGTGGCTAACATTATGCACTAGAGGTATAGGTAATCATAGGTAGCCAGATAGTCACATGAAACATGATAGTAAACAAAGGATGGAGTTACAGCTTGGGGTGGTGCATAATAAGAAAAATAATAATTAATATGAAATACCTTGGCATATGAAAGGATGCATTGGCACGTAGAGAGGATAAACGTGAGATGTATTGGCATATAGTATGATGCATTGGCACATAGTAGTAGTAATATGATTAAAGTTATTAAGAGATGCATTGGCATATAGTAGATGCATTGTCACGTGGTAGTAGCGATCTGATTAAGGTTATTAAGAGGTGCATTGTCATATAGTAGGGGTGCATTGGAATGCAGGGGTAGTAATCTAATTAGTATATGAAAAGTCAAAAATAAATGTGGATAGGATGGGGAAGAACACAATGCTGGGGTTAATAATGTAGATTAGTATATGATGGATAAAATTACTGGCACCTAGTATTAATAAATTAATATTTATATAGAAGATTTAAATATAAGTTTATGTATATATCAAATACATAATAATAGAAAATGCATGAATGATAGTAATAAAAGCAAGGTCATACATGGTGCCCAGGTTAATGGTGTGTAAAGTAGCCGTATGTGGTGATGAATGCAGGTTAACTAAATGAGGTGGGGGGAAGCAGCTGAATTAAAGATTTCACTCGATCATCTCGTTCAGACCCCCAGGAGACAGGGTACAGAGGCTGTGGATCCAAAAGTTTTCACGTCTCTTGAGGGTGTTGTATCTCTAGTTAACATCCTTAGCGATGTGTTCAATAGGGGTAGCTTGGATGGCACTGAAGTCCCCCTGGTGGTGGTCTGTCATATGTCGTGAGACACTGTGTAACAGAAAGCCGTGTGTTGTGTTGCTACGGTGCTTGTTCAAGCATTCTCTAAAGCACCGTATGGTCCTGCCCACACATTGTTTTTTATAGGGGCATTGGAGTAGGTTTCACTGGTGACAGTGGAGGAAAATACTTGGCTTCCAGTCATGTGCGAGAGTATAGAGGGGTTGGGCTGCAGGAGTGTGGACTTGAGTTTACTGGGAGCAATCATATTCTGTAGGGTCCAGGCTCTGCAGAATGTGAGAGAGGGTCTAGGTGGGAGAGTGCCCCTGAGGTGCGGATCTTGTAAGAGGACTGACCAATGTTTTGTTAGAATTTTCCTGATGTCCTTGTGTTCCCTGCGGTAGGTGGTGATGAAGTTGGTAGTACGTTCTGTGGTGGTGTTGGTCTGTTCGGGTTTGGAGAGTAAGCATGTTTACTGACATAGTGAAAGGGCTCTAGTATAGGAGGACTGCACCAGAGGCCGGGGATAGCCTTTAGCCTTGAACCGGGCCTTCAAGATGTTGCTTTGAGAGATAAAATCACTGTCCCTTGTGCAGTTCCCCCTAATCTTCATGAATTGTCCGAAGAGCACATTGCTCAGCCATTTTTTGAAATGGCCACTGTCGAAGCTCAGATAGCTGTTGCTATCCACTGATTTAAAAAATGTCCTGGTGTGGAGTGAGTGACCATCATGTGAAACCAGTACATCCAGGAATTCAGCGTTGTTGGCGTAGACAGATTAGGTGAACTGCAGTGACCAGTCATTGGAATTCAGGTGTGTGATAAAATTGTTCAAGCTGGACCTGTCGCCCTTCCAGATAATGAAGATGTCATCTATGTAGCGCCTGTAGAAAATGCAGTTGGAGAATAGGTGGTGGGAATATACAAAGACTTCCTCGAAAAGCCCCACAAAAAGGTTTGCAAAACTAGGGGCCACTTTGGACCCCATAGCAGTTCCGGTGTGCTGTATGTAAAGTTGGCCCATAAATTTGAAATAATTATGCGTAAGTATCAAACGAAGTCCACTTATGCTGTTGGCATTGACGGATCATTGGAGAAGAAATGTGAAATGGCCTTGATTCCTGCCTCATGTTTGATTATGGTGTAAAGTGATGTGATGTCCATGGTGACAAGAAGGTAATCCGGTTTCCATTCTACTGCCAGAATTGATTTGAGGAAGTCTGTGGTATCTTTAAAGCATGATTTGAGGTTGCTGACATTGTTCTGCAAAAGTAGATCTATGTAATGGGAGAGATTGGATGAGATGGAATTTATGCCGGATATAATCGGTTGACCGGGGGGTTGGTGGTACTCTTATGTATTTTAGGAAGGTAGTAAAACAGTGGGAGAGCGGGTTACATGATGAGAATGTAGTCCCTTTCAGACTTAGATAGTACCCCCTGAGACATGCCGGAGTCAACCAGAGATGTGAGCTCGTCCTGAAAGGCCTTGGTGGGGTTGTGCGGTATGAGTAGTACGTGGTATCCGGTTAAAGTCTTTTGGCCTCAGTGATGTAGTCGTCCCTGTTGAGAAGTACGATTCCTCCACCCTTATCGGCCGGACGGATGGTGAGGAGTTTGTTGTCAGAGAGTGATTTGATGGATGCTCTTTCCGCAACTGTCAGATTGTATGTATAATACTTCTGGGGGGTTTTCTTGGTGAGGTTGTCGAAATCAGCCTGTACCAGTGCAGAGTATGCATCAATAAAACTGCCCTTTGCATGTAGGGGATAGAAATTTGACCTTAGGCGCAGTCTGGTGGTAATTGCAGGTGGTACGAGGGCAGAGGGGTCATCCTTGGTGGTGGTAGGGAGACCGTTGGACTCTTTAAGGCAAAAGAATCAGTAAGCTTCAGTAAGAAGCTGTTCAAATCTAAAAAGAGATCAAAGTTATTGGATTTAGATGTGTACCTCATCCAGTACATACTTAGAAAGGTTGAAGATCTTGTCCGTATTTAGTTCTTTGGCTTGATCTTGAAGTATTCCTTTAGTTTTTCCATAGAATGTGTTTTTGCATAGCTCCTCCCCCAATGTACCTGGCGCCCTTTCCTGCACATATTTATAGAGTGAATGTATCTACTGTCTGTACACTGATCTGAAGAAGGGGGTGGCTCCCCCGAAACGCGTAATCTTATTCTGTACTGGTTTTATAGTTTTTATGGATATGCAATAAACCTCCCAGCTTTTAAACCTACTCTTCTCCGGATTTGGTCCATTACTAATATCCACCGAACCAGCAGCGCCACACAGAGGTCTTTTTGCTCGACCACTACTTGCCTAACCTGGGCTTGTCATCCTTGGAGATACTTCAGGTGATTCGGAGTTCAGTCACCTATGCCTCAACTCTGCAGAACTATGATGTTCTAGCCCCCACCTGATTAACCAAAGGGACCCAAGGGTTTGACCCTCTGGATTCAACTATATAATATAGATGCTGAGAGAATTTCTTTGTTACAAACGTGGTTACATCTTGAAAACTATACCATCAAGGATCTCTCACAAGGACTTCTATGCACCAATAATCATATGTAAAGACTTTCATGCGTTTATCCCATTTTAGTTTCCTGAACTTGTTGCACTGCTGTTTAGGGATCGACCAATATCGATTTTTTTTTTAGGGCCGATACCGATAATCTGCGACCTTTCAGGCCGATAGCCGATAACTTATACCGATACTCTTTTTTTATTCTTTTTGTGACGTGTGTGTCATTTGTTTCAGTATTTTTGTTCATGAGCACCAGCAAAGTTTTTTTTCAATTTTAGGGTTGGGTCAAATGTAGCATATATGCAGTGTATTTCATGCTGTGCAAAATCCCCTACTCATAGAAGAATACTTAGCGTATTTCCTGCTGTGCAGCATGAAATACTCTATAATGTCTATATGCTACGTGTAACCCTACCCTAAATGTTTAATTAATTTGGCTCTGATCTTTAAATATGAGCTCACCTTTCTGAAGGCAGCTCCGGTAGAACATGTTTACAAAAGGGTTAATTTAGTGATTTGCTGGAACTATTAACAGGTATCCAGAGGTCTGGTGGCAATAACCCTTGCTCTTTCACACTCTCTTCAGTGTCTCAGCTGAACCGACAGGGTGTGATCATGACACCACATTATAGCAATGAAATATGCATGCACAGTACACCGCTAGTATAGCTACAGACTAGGACAGTGTTTCCGTACAGTACCAGGGTGCCTCCAGATGTTGCAAAACTACAACCTTTGGCTGTCCAGGCATGCTGGGAGTTGTAGTTTTGCAACACCTGCAGGTACCCTGGTTAGGAAACACTGGACCAGGAGATACAGTTAGGAGGCATCAATGGTTTGCCATAAAGCATCTGTGTCTGTTTCATGCAGTGACACAGTACAGAGATGCTATTAGACATGGCAGCCCCCACTATAAACATTTATTATGAATAAATTAAATAACATCACATTGAGTAATACAAAAACATTTACCTATACATTTAATTATTATACATATAAATTATATAAAAAAAATTACGAATGACATTTTCTGGAGAGAACTTTGGCCATTGCTCGGTATTTATCAGAAATCGTGACGCCTGGGCCCAGAGTGTCATACTGCCCCTTGGCCAATCACTGGCTAAGGCGGGACATCGTCGTGGCCAGTGATTGGCCGAGCAGCTGTGTAACACTTTAGGCCCCGACGTCACGCCAGGACCAGGCGTCAAAATTTCTGTTATGAAGAGGATCGTGGACGGGGCTGGACCGGGACACCGGAGGCATCTCGAAAGGTAAAGGTTTGGTTTTTTAAATACTGTGCAATGGTCAAAGTTCCCTCCCGCTGGATAACCTTTAAGATGTGGTATATAATGGAATGCCAGGAATTTACAGATGTGTCCTTTCCTTGTCTTACAGGTTTTGGAAGCCTGTATGAAGAACTGCGGAAGACGATTTCACTGTGAAGTTGGCAAATTTCGCTTCTTGAATGAGCTTATTAAGGTTGTCTCTCCAAAAGTAAGTTTGAACCAACCTAATCTTTAAAGACTCCTAACAGGAAGAGAACTCTGATTGACATGCAAGAGTACAGCCAGTCACTAGTCATTGATTGTGACTATCTACATAAAAAAATGTATGAAGCCATAGTTGACTATTTCCATGGGAAGGGGTCCCATAACTCATGTTGCAGAGGTTTTGTGTATTCCTTTGAGATGCAATGTCAACTTTGCTTCTTGTCATAGGTTTCTCCTTTGCAACTTATACAGGCAGTCATGACTCAACTACAGTAATGGCAGGACAAAAAATGTATTGGTGCAGCTGAGCTGGGATAAAAAATGAACTGCAGGAATATTGTGGCCGAGTTAGCATCAAATGTCCAAATAATTGTTTCCAGACTACTTTGTTAATTAATCATTTTAAGGATCACGTGTACAGCCCACTGTTATGCAGTTTAAGGTCTGCAGTTGATGGTCGGTTCTGTAAAATATGCTTTGACTGAGGTGCTCATACTTTAGACATCGAAAACTTTCACCACTTTATCCTTGTTATGATTTTTTAATTCACAGAATTATTGAGGGAAATAATTGAGATTTATTTTGTTGTGCTTTGGCCTATATAAAGTGGGGTCATTGAATTAAATCCCCAATTGACATTTCCCTTTAACTGTAATCTTCTCTAGTGTGCAGTGCCTGTTACTTCTGCCCTTTCTAGCATCCGGCTTTGCAATATGTTACTGCACACAGGGGTTGCTTCATAAATTGCTTTGTGCATGTGTCTTATTCTAAGTAATAGAATAACATTTGCTGGCATTAAATGGTTACATCTGCAACTGGAGTCCTGTAGCCCGATGTCAAAACAGGCTTAAAAGAAAGGCACTGCAGAACACCATTAAAGGAAATCTGTCATCAGAATCACCCGCACTAAACCTGTTACACAGGCTTGTAGTGCGGGTGATCCTGATTAACCCCTTAAGGACTCAGGGTTTTTCCGTTTTTGCACTTTCGTTTTTTCCTCCTTACCTTTTAAAAATCATAACCCTTTCAATTTTCCCACCTAAAAATCCATATTATGGCTTATTTTTTGCGTCGCCAATTCTACTTTGCAGTGACATTAGTCATTTTACCCAAAAATGCACGGCGAAACGGAAAAAAAAAATCATTGTGCGACAAAATCGAAAAAAAAACGCCATTTTGTAACTTTTGGGGGCTTCCGTTTCTATGCAGTGCATATTTCGGTAAAAATTACACCTTATCATTATTCTGTAGGTCCATACGGTTAAAATGATACCCTACTTATATAGGTTTGATTTTGTCGCACTTCTGGAAAAAATCATAACTACATGCAGGAAAATTTATACGTTTAAAAATGTCATCTTCTGACCCCTATAACTTTTTTATTTTTCCACGTACAGGGCGGTATGAGGACTCATTTTTTGCGCCGTCATCTGAAGTTTTTATCGGTATGATTTTTGTTTTGATCGGACTTTTTGATCACTTTTATTCATTTTTTAATGGTATAAAAAGTGAGCAAAATACGCTTTTTTGGACTTTGGAATTTTTTTGCGCGTACGCCATTTACCATACGACTTAATTAGTTATATATTTTTATAGTTCGGACATTTACGCACGCGGCGATACCACATATGTTTAATTTTTATTTTTTTTACACCGTTTTATTTTTTTTATGGGAAAAGGGGGGTGATTCAAACTTTTATTAGGGAAGGGGTTAAATGACCTTTATTAACACTTTTTTTAAACTTTTTTTTTGCAGTGTTATAGGTCCCATAGGGGACACTGCACACACTGATCTCCTATGCTGATCACTGGCGTGTATTAACACGCCTGTGATCAGCATTATCGGCGCTTGACTGCTCCTGCCTGGAGCAGTCATTCGTCGATCGGACACCGGGGAGGCAGGTAAGGGCCCTCCCGGTGTCCGATCAGCTGTTCGGGACGCCGCGATTTCACCACGGCGGTCCCGAACAGCTCGACTGAGCAGCCGGGTCACTTTCAGTTTCACTTTAGAAGCGGCGGTCAGCTTTGACCGGCGCTTCTAAAGGGTTAATACCGCACATCGCCGCGATCGGCGATGTGTGGTATTAGCCGCGGGTCCCGGCCGTTGATTAGCGCCGGGACCAACGCGATATGATGCGGGATCGCGGCGTGATCCCGCTTCATATCGCGGGAGCCGGCGCAGGACGTAAATATACGTCCTGCGTCGTTAAGGGGTTAAAACGCTCCTTACCTGGTTAAAAATGGTTCAGCGGTTCTTAAGATATCTATATTTTTAGTTTTCTGTTATTCCCTGTCTTGGGACTCAGTGGGAGGTCTTATCATCTCGGACTCGGCCACACGCCATTCTAGCTGGGCGGAGCGGCCGCCCGGCTCATGAATATTCATGAACTTATCCTCGTAGTCTAACTCCTTTTTCTAGGTCTGGTGGGGAGGGCCACGAGGATAATTTCATGAATATTCATGAGCCGGGCGGCCGCTCCGCCCAGCTATAATGACGTGTGGCCGAGTCCCAGATGATAACACCTCCCACTGAGTCCCAAGCCAGGGAATAACAGAAAACTAAAAATATAGATATCTTAAGAACCGCTGAACCATTTTTAACCAGGTAAGGAGCGTTTTAATCAGGATCACCCGCACTACAAGCCTGTGTAACAGGTTTAGTGCAGGTAATTCTGATGACAGATTTCCTTTAAGGAAGAATACTATTTACAGTATGTCTAACATGCTTATTTTCCTTACAGTACCTAGGAGACAGAGTGTCAGAGAAGGTAAAGAGCAAAGTTGTTGGTCTGTTATATAGCTGGACCATAGCTCTTCCAGATGAGAATAAAATAAAGGATGCTTACCAGATGTTGAAGAGACAAGGTACAGTTCTCTTTATATTGCTTTTCTTTTATACTTAAATGATTATGGTCAGTTTATCTGTCTATCTTTACATCATTTAGGTGGTTCACCAGAACTAAGCATTGGTCATCTATCCTTAGGGTAGGTTGTTAAAGGGGTATTCCAGCCATAGACATCTTATCCCCTATCCAAAGGATAGGGGATAAGACGTCTATGGCTGGAATGCCCGTTTAATGCTTGGTCAGTAGGATCTTGACCCTGGAGTCAAGCTTCCCCCCCAGTCATCAAAAAAGGGAGGCAACTTTACCTTTAGGGAGGTATGAATACTGCCTAGAAGAAAAATTGTCTTTTTCTCGTTCAGCTTCATTGGGGGACCCAGGAACCGTGGTATATCTTGCTGCCACTAGGAGGCTGACACTTGGCATTAACAAAAAAGAAGTCGGCCCCTCCTGGCAGGATATATCCCGCCCACTGACTCTGAGCTAATCAGTTTTAGCTTAGTGTCAGTAGGAGGCAGACGCAGGTGTGGAGCTCTCCAGACCTGGTCTTCTTTTTATTATGATGCAGGTGGCACCAGGCTGGTTGAAGACTTCAGAGGTGAGTATATGGGATCTTCTAGGTACATATCCCTACCCCCTTTCCTCCATCCCGACACCCCCTTGGGCTGCTAGGAGAGGGAGCCTGATCGGGGGGGGGGGGCAGTCTCCCCTCTATTACCTTATTTTGACTGCAGGTTTGCCTGTGTGGAGGAGTCTTCTCACTGCCCAGCCATGCGGCGCGCTCCTTCCTATTGCGGTGCGACAGTCTTTCGCATGGGCCGACTCTCTGTTTACGGCCATGGTGTTCTGTACACGCACGGCCCAGTTCCGGCTTCTGCTGCAGCAAACTTCTTCTTACAGAGGACGCAGTCAGTCTCCGTATTACTCCCAGCAGCGCTTGATACGCGGGAGCGGGGGCCGCAGCTGTCATGCGCCTGTAAATTTAGCCCGTGGCTTCGGGTCCTGTTTCTCTGGCGGGTAGCTCTGCCCACTATTTTCGCACGTTCCTTTCTTCTTGGGCCACATCCAATCCCCTGCTAGCACGCTGCAGGGGTCACAGGTCTCCTCCCTCTTGGCCCTTCTACCTATGGGAGGCTATGAACTCCCTGGGGGGTAGGGGCTGATCCCTCACTGTCACATGCTCCTTCCTCTTCAGTTACCGCTGTACATTCTGTTCCTCCAGCTGCTCTCTTCAGTAATCTCACGCTGCTGTTCCTGCACACTGCTGTTCCTGCAAGCTGCTGCTCTTCCTGTTCCTGCACGCTACTGTTCTGCAGCTTCTGGACAAGGGATCTCCTCCTCTCAAGGGACCCACACCTCTGCAAGGGACCCCCACCTGCACTGCTGTTCAAGCTGCTACAGGACACAGGAACCTGGGTGAGCTTATTCCTTTTTTTTCTCTGGGTTGGCTGACTTATCTGTTGGATTCTTTTCCATGTCCGACCCCAGATCTGAACCCCACCCCCCAAGACAGGCGGTCGCCGCCATAGTCACTATTTTTGCACAGGCTGTAAAACTAAAATACCAGGTTCTGCCTGCTCCGCTTCATGTCCCAGCCCTCCTGTGCCCAGCATGGCTCTCTGGAGCGTGTGGTGATTTGTCCTCCGCCGGTTTTGGTGTCCTCACCCTCCCAGATGATCTCTAATCTGACCGTTGGTCCCCCCAGGAGGCCTGTCTCCCCGGGCCATCTTTCTTTGTCTCCTCCACTGGGAGTTTTTATTCTGGGGTCATCCGGTTCGGGTCAAAACTGACAATGCCACGGCTGTGGCCTATATCAATCGCCAGGGGGGCACTCGCAACCTCGCTGCAATGACTAAGGTGACAAGCATTCTTGTCTGGGCGAAACGCCAGGTTCCCTCCGTATTGGTGATCCACATTCCTGTGGTGGACAATTGGGAGGCGGACTTTCTGAGTCGCTCCGCGTCTGACCCCGGGGAGTGGTGTCTCCACCCGGAGGTGTTCGCAGCAACATGCGAACGTTGGGGGATCCGGTTGTGGACCTCTTTGTTTTCCACCTAAACCGGCAGGTTCCCGCCTTCATGGCCAAATCCCGCAATCCTCTGGCTCTGGACGCATTGGTCGCTCCCTGGTTACAGTTCGCCCTCCCTTACCTCTAACCTCCGCTTCCCCCCCTGCCCAGGGTAGTGAGGAAGCTTAAGGCAGAAGGCATCTCAGTGATTCTGATGGCTCCAGTTGGCCTCGTCGCTCTTGGTTCGCCGATGTAGTTCGTCTCGTGGCGGACGTTCCCATGCGACTCCCGGATCGGCTTGACCTTCTCTTTCAAGGTCCTTTCTGCCACCCTATTCACTGCCGCTGTGTTTGACGGCATGGCGGTAGAAACCACGGTGCTGAGGGCTTGCGGTTTATATCTCCAGGTCATTCGCACCATGCTTCGGGCGCGCAAACTGTCCTCTGCCAGGATTTATCACAGGACCTGGCATGCCTACTTTCAGTGGTGCGACGCCCAATTCCTGTCTCCCGTAGTTTTTTCCTTGCCAAAACTGGTTTCCTTTCTGAAAACGCATCGGGGCTGAAAACGCATTTGGCACTTAGTTCCCTCAAGGGGCAGATGTCTGTGCTTTCCATTCTTTTTTCAGCACCCCCTTGCTTGTGACTCTCATGTTTGCACCTTCCTTCAGGGTGTGGCTCACGAGGCTCCTCCTTACAGGTCTCCCACTCTGCCCTAGGACCTGAATTTGGTTCTCAGTACTTTGCAAGGTGCCCCGTTTGAACCCCTTCGGGAGATCTCTCTCCGCTTCCTTTCTTGGAAGGTGTCTTTTCTCATTGCTGTGACCTCCATCCGGCGGGTGTCAGAATTGGCAGCTCCCTCCTGCCGACCCCCCTTTCTTGTCCTTTACCAGGACAAGGCTGTGCTTCGGCAGGTACTCTCTTTTCTGCTGAAGGTGGTCTCCTCTGCTCATCTGAACGAGGTTATCATCCTTCCCTCCTTCTGCCCGGCTCCATCTCACCCTAAGGAGCTTTCACTCCACAACTTCGTCGTCAGAGCTCTGTGTGTCTATCTCTGTGTGTCTCTCTCGGCCACCTCTTTGGGCTCTGATTCGCTGTTCGTCATTCCGGGAGGCCGTCGCAAGGGGCTTCCTGCTTCTAAGGCGACCATATCCCGGTGAATCCGGTCTGCCATATCGGAGGCCTATCATTCTAAGGGGGAGGTTCCTCCTTTCCGGGTTATGACACACTCCACCCGCTCTGTTGGTGCATCCTGGGCAGTCTTCAATAGGACTTTGGCCCTGCAGGTGTTTAAGGCAGCCTCTGGGTCGTCTGTGCACACGTTCACCAAGTTTTACCAGGTGCACACTTCCACGTCTGCTGACGCCAGTTTTGGGCGAAGAGTTTTGCAGGAGGCGGTGGCGTTGGGTTCTGATTTCCCACCCTGGGGACTGCTTTGGTACATCTCACGGTTCCTGAGTCCCCCAATGGAGCCGAACGAGAAAAGTAGATTATTTAATACTTACTGTAAAATCTCTTTCTCGGAGGATCCATTGGGGGACACAGCACCTACCCGTTAATTATTAGTCCGTTGACCTGAAAGTTGATTTCCCGTTTGTGGGTTTGTTCGGTTGATTTTTTTTTGGTCTGGGTCTTCTTCGGACTCTCTGTAGTGATTTGTCGGTTTCCTCCTACTGCTTTAGGGCTAAACTGATTGATTAGCTCAGCGTCAGTGGGTGGGGTAGACTTCTTTTTTGTTAATGCCTAGTGTCAGCCTCCTAGTGTCAGCAAGATGCACCACGGTTCCTGTGTCCCCCAAAGGATCCTCTGAGAAAGAGATTTTACAGTAAATATAAAAAAATCTACCGATTTGCCTACAACAACCAATCAGTGCTCAGCTTTTTTTTTTTTTTTTTTTTCTCAAACTGTGTCCTGCCACAGCCACTGATTTGTGGAAAGGTCTTTGTGCAACACAGACATTAGTGCAGCTCAGCAGGGGACCAACACTAAAACAGCAGTGGTGAAGTGAGGATGGTAAAGCTAGTTTATTTTTTTCCTTTTAACTGTGCCCCATGTACAGTTCAATAGAAAAAAAATATCTGGATTATTCCTTTAATTTAGAATTTTCTAATATTGTAGTTACTTTCTCTTTCAATAACTTTTGTAGAAACTATGAAGACTTGTGTGATAACTTATTGCTGGTCAGTTTCACTTCTATTAACAACAGTATTGGCACAGTAAATAAATTGCTTGTCATCGTGTTTGGAAAAAAGTGAGTTTTACCTTTTTAAAGCTGATGTTGTGCAGTATTAGCCTGACTGTCCTTTTTGGTAAGAAGGTATATATGATGTTTATTTAAATTAGAGCTCTAATGTAGTGTCTCTAATGTCACTGGTAATCTCTTTCCCAGGAATTGTGCTTACTGATCCTGTCATCCCAGTGGATCAAACCTTAATCCCTTCACCTCCAGTGCGACCCAAGAATCCTATTTTTGATGATGAAGAGAGATCTAAGGTAGGAAGAGAGTTTTGTGCCAGACATTGTCTAACGAGCATATTTGTCACAATCTCTTAAAGAGGTTATCCCGTGTTTTTTTTTATTTTTTATTTTTTGTTATTTTTAAATTCTCCCTGGGCTGCAAAAACAAAATTAACAAGCCTTAACTCCCCTTCCGCCGCTCCTCCGGTGCGCAGATGTAGCTCTCCCCAGGCTTCTCCATTCTGTGGCCTGACATGTAACATTACACTGAGCTTAACACTGGCCGCATTGATTGCATGCCTTGACCAGTGATACCCTGAGCGTCAGTGGGATGTAACGGGCCCGGTGCATAACACTACTGCTTAGCGAATCACCGGCCAAGACGGGACATTGCTGCGGCCGATGAAAAGCTCAGCGCAGTTTTACTTGTCTGGCCCCAAAATACGGAGGAAGACCAGGGCCGGAGGATGGGAGAGCAATATCTGCATACCGAGGGAGCAGCGGAAAGTGAGTTGTTTGTTATTTTTCTTTTTGCAGCCTAGGCTGAATGTCAAAATAAAAAGAAACACTGGATAACCTGTTTAATATGTTGTATTGTTTTACATTACTTTTCAGCTGTTAGCCAAACTGTTAAAAAGTAAGAACCCAGATGATCTCCAGGAAGCAAACAAGCTTATTAAATCCATGGTGAAGGAGGTAAGTGTGGCCTTTTAACATATATAATGTAGCAGCATGGATAGATGAATAATTGTGGAAATTATAATTTTAGATTCCCATTTAAAGGAAACCAATCATGAGCTTTTACCATATAACTCATGCCAATGTGTTATATATACAGTCATGGCCGTAAATGTTGGCACCCCTGACATTTTTCAAGAAAATTAAGTATTTCTCACAGAAAAGGATTGCAGTAACACATGTTTTGCTATACACATGTTTATTCCCTTTGTGTGTATTGGAACTAAACCAAAAAAGGGAGTAAAAAAAGCAAATTGGACATAATGTCACACCAAACTCCAAAAATGGGCTGGACAAAATTATTGGCACCCTTAACTTAATATTTGGTTGCACACCCTTTGGAAAAAATAACAAATCAGTCGCTTCCTATAACCATCAATAAGCTTCTTACACCTCTCAGCCGGAATGTTGGACCACTCTTCCTTTGCAAACTGCTCCAGGTCTCTCTTATTGGAAGGCGCCTTTTCCCAACTGCAATTTTAAGATCTCTCCACAAGTGTTCAATGGGATTTAGATCTGGACTCATTGCTGGCCACTTCAGAACTCTCCAGCGCTTTGTTGCCATCCATTTCTGGGTGCTTTTTGATGTATGTTTGGGGTCATTGTCCTGCTAGAAGACCCAAGATTTCAGACGCAACCCCAGCTTTCTGACACGGGGCTGTACAGTGCGACCCAAAATCCGTTGGTAATCCTCAGATTTCATGATGCCTTGCACACATTCAAGGCACCCAGTGGCAGAGGCAGAAAAACAACCCCAAAACATCATGGAACCTCCACCATATTTCACTGTAGGTACTGTGTTCTTTTCTTTGTAGCCCTTATTCCATTTTCGGTAAACAGTAGAATGATGTGCTTCACCAAAAAGCTCTATTTTGGTCTCATCTGTCCACAAGGCATTTTCCCAGAAGGAGTTTGGCTTACTCAAGTTCATTTTGGCAAAATGTAGTCTTGCTTTTATATGTCTCTGTGTCAGCAGTGGGGTCCTCCTGGGTCTCCTGCCATAACGATTCATTTCATTTAACCCCTTAACGATGCCGGACATAAATGTACGTCCTGGTGAGCTGGTACTTAACGCACCAGGACGTACATTTACGTCCTACGCATAACCGTGAGCAACCGTGAGCTGCGGGCGATCCGTTCATCCAGAACGGCAGAGGGAGGTCCCCTCACCTGCCTCCGCTGCCTTCTACGGGTCTTCTTCTCTGGTCTGCGATCGAGCAGACCAGAGCAGAAGATGACTGATAATACTGATCAGAGCTATCTCCTATGCATAGCACTGAACAGTATTAGCAATCGAATGATTGCTATAAATAGTCCCCTATGGGGACTATTAACCCCTTAACGACGCAGGACGTATATTTACGTCCTGTGCCGGCTCCCGCGATATGAAGCGGGAGCGCGCCGCGATCCCGCATCATTAGCGCGTTGGTCCCGGCGCTCATCAACGGCCGGGACCCGCAACTAATACCACACATCGCCGATCGCAGCGATGTGCGGTATTAACCCTTTAGAAGTGGCGGTCAAAGCTGACCGCCGCTTCTAAAGTGAAAGTGAAAGTGACCCGGCTGCTCAGTCGGGCTGTTCGGGACCGCCGCGGTGAAATCGTGGCGTCCCGAACAGCTTGCAGGACACCGGGAGGGCCCTTACCTGCCTCCTTGGTGTCTGATCAGCGAATGACTGCTACGTGCCTGAGATCCAGACAGGAGCAGTCAAGCGCCGATAAAACTGATCACACTGTAAAAGATCAGTGTGTGCAGTGTTATAGGTCCCTATGGGACCTATAACACTGCAAAAAAAAAAGTTTAAAAAAAGTGTTAATAAAGGTCATTTAACCCCTTCCCTAATAAAAGTTTGAATCACCCCCCTTTTCCCATAAAAAAAATAAAAGTGTAAAAAAAATAAAATAAACATATGTGGTATCGCCGCGTGCGTAAATGTCCGAACTATAAAAATATATAATTAATTAAACCGTACGGTCAATGGCGTACGCGCAAAAAAAATTCCAAAGTCCAAAAAAGCAAATTTTTGGTCACTTTTTATACCATTAAAAAATGAATAAAAAGTGATCAAAAAGTCCGATCAAAACAAAAATCATACCGATAAAAACTTCAGATCACGGCGCAAAAAATGAGTCCTCATACCGCCCTGTACGTGGAAAAATAAAAAAGTTATAGGGGTCAGAAGATGACATTTTTAAACGTATAAATTTTCCTGCATGTAGTTATGATTTTTTCCAGAAGTGCGACAAAATCAAACCTATATAAGTAGGGTATCATTTTAACCGTATGGACCTACAAAATAATGATAAGGTGTAATTTTTACCGAAATATGCACTTTGTAGAAACGGAAGCCCTCAAAAGTTACAAAATGGCATTTTTTCTTCGATTTTGTCGCACAATGATTTTTTTTTTCAGTTTCGCCGTGCATTTTTGGGTAAAATGACTAATGTCACTGCAAAGTAGAATTGGCGACGCAAAAAATAAGCCATAATATGGATTTTTAGGTGGAAAATTGAAAGGGTTATGATTTTTAAAAGGTAAGGAGGAAAAAACTAAAGTGCAAAAAGTGAAAAACCCTGAGTCCTTAAGGGGTTAAAGTGTAAAAAAAAAAGTAAAAAAAAAACTTAAGTTGTCCAATTTTCCCTAAAAATGTAAAAAATTATATTTTATATACATATTTGGTATCACCGCGTGCGTAAATATCCGAACTATTAAAATAAAATTTTAAAGATACCGTACGGTGAACAGCGTGAACATAAAAGTCCAAAATAGCTGCTTTTTTTTTTATAAAATTTTATTCCCATAAAAATTTATAAAAAATGTATTCAAAGTTTTATATAAGCAAATATGGTATTAATAAATAGGACAGATCGCGGCGCAAAAAATGAGCCCTCATACCGCTTATACGGAAAAAGTTATAGGTTTTCAAAATAGACGGATTTTAAACGTATTAATTTGGTTTGCGATTTTTTTTTTTGAGCGCAACAGTAATACAAAAGTATAATTTTAATCGTATTGACCCAAAGAATAAAGAACGCATGTCATTTTTACTGTAAATTGAATTAAGATTTTTGGAAGGCGAGGAGGAAAAAATAAAAATGTAAAAATAAAATTGTCTGAGTCCTTAAGGGGTTAAATGTAGACAGATAGTTAGCACTGACACTGATGCTCCCTGAGCATGTAGGACAGCTTGAATATCTTTGGAACTTGTTTGGGGTTGCTTATCCACCATCCTGCGTTGATACCTTTCATCAATCTTTCTCTTCCGTCCATGCCCAGGGAGATTAGCTACAGTGCCATGGGTTGCAAACTTCTTGATAATGTTGCGCACTGTGGACAAAGGCAAATCTAGATCTCTGAAGATGGACTTGTAACCTTGAGATTGTTGATATTTTTCAACCATTTTGGTAATCAAGTCCTAAGACAACTCTGTTCTCCTCTTTCTGTGTCCATGCTTAGTGTTGCACACACAGACACACAATGCAAAGACTACGTGAACTTCTCTCCTTTTTATCTGCTTTCAGGTGTGATTTTTATATTGCCCCAGGTGAGTTTAAAGGACCATCACAAGCTTGAAACAATCTTATTTTTCCACAATAATTTTGTCCAGCCCATCTTTGGAGTTTGGTGTGATATTATGTCCAATATGCTTTTTTCCTCCCTTTTTTTGTTTAGTTCCAATACACACAAAGGGAATAAACATGTGTATAGCAAAACATGTGTTACTGCAATCCTTTTCTGTGAGAAATACTTCATTTTCTTGAAAAATTTCAGGGGTGCCAACATTTACGGCCATGACTATCTGGTAAAATCGACATCCTCACCAGTGGACGTTCCTGCCTGCGGGGATGGTGAGCATATGAGGTTAATAAGTCTCCTCTGCCGGCCCAATTAGTAGTGCCCTGGGCAGGGAGCTATACTTACCTAGTCCCATATTCTCTGGCTGTAAATAAGCCCCCTTATGGTTATTGGCAGCCCTTGTCATGGCTCTGCTCCTTAAAGTGTAACATATATTTTTTAATTATTTTATTGGAATTTAAATACCTAGTTAATGCTATCTACATTTAAAAAAAAATTGTTAGTTTTTGGAATATTTTAATGTAAAACAGGTTATGGGGGCTGCCATTACCAGAGCAAGTGTGCTGACGTCACTTCACGACACCAGCACACTTGCTCTACGGCAATGTATGTACATAGACAAGCTGGTACGGGAGACTTCCCGTTTGCTTACATTATGGTTGTTCTGCGCATGTATGTCATGCGCAGAACAAAGCCCATGTCCGACACGAGCGTGCCGGCGCCATATTATAGAAGTCCCGAAGCAGCCGCTGTGTTGTCTGCTGCTTCGGGACCTATGTTACCTTCCCCAGCTGGCTCCCCCCAGCCTCTCCATGCTCCGCTTCTTCTAAACCCCCCTCTCCCCTTCCCCTGGCCTCTCCGTGCTCCTCTTCTCCCCACAGCCTATCCGGCTGCACATACCAGCTCTCCCCGCCTGAGCGCCCGTAGTCCCGTCCTCCTCCTCTCACAGGACCTGTCACTGTCAAGCCGGCTGTGTAATAGGAGCTGCGTCTGCTGATAACGTCATATGCGTGGCCTGACCAGACAGTGACAGCTGTACAGCAGGGGATTGGAAAGGTGAGGAGGGTGCACTCTGCCTTTCTTGAACACGATGCCTCCAAAACTACAACCTCCAGCAGGGCTTTTGCTGTCCGGGCATGCTGGGAGTTATAGTTTTGCATCAGCTGGAGGCACTCTGGTTGGGAAACGCTGATGTGTATATAATATATATCTCAGCGTTTCCCAACCAATTGAAGTTCAATTGGAGTTATGCAAATTGCGTAACTTTCCCACGTCTGCTGCTTTCTCACACAGTGTTTTGCAGCCAGGATCTTGCAAAACTACAAGTCCCAGCATGCCCAGAAAGCTAAAGGTAGTCTGGGTATGCTGGGACTTGTAGTTTTGCAACATTCTGGTTGTAAAACACTGCTTCAAACATAGCTTTCCCATGCTTCTGAATGGCACATTTCAGGTGCCTGGGAAAGCTGTGTTTCACAGCTTTCCCAGGCACCTAAAATGTGCCATTCAGAAGAGGAGCCGAGGTGCGGGCAGTGAGGAGCGGAGGTGCGGGCAGTGAGGAGCGGAGGTGCGGGCAGTGAGGAGCTGCGACGTTAGAGCAGGCAGTGAGTCTGCATTTATCAATCACTGACAAAATGGCTCTGGCTAGTGGATTACAGATTCCCATCCCCCGCTCTACTTGCGTACAGACACAAGAGGTAATTCTTTTCTATTCATCCAATCCCTCATGTTAGCTCCCTCTGCTGGTCAAGAGTGGGAAATATGACAAGTTATTTTAAAATTTTTCATATTTTGTCACAAATAAAAAATGTTAACGATATTTGCAAAAATATTTAAAAAATGGGAAAAATTTATTAAACCTCTAAAAAAAATTAACAAAATTTGGTGACACATTCCCTTTAAGCAAAAAGAGCAGATCGATGACATGGGACCTGTCCAGGCTGTCAGTCATGCTGATGGGGCATGATTACAACTGGAGAAGACAGGACTAGGTAAGTACATCTCAGTGCCCAGGGGATTACTTATGGGCCAGCGGGGGAGACTTCCTAACTTTATATCTTCTTCATCGCTGTGGGCAGGAACGTCTCCTGGGGATGGTGAGAAAGAAGATTTTACTATATAAAATGCGTTGCCACATGTTATATATGGTAAAATATCATAATTTGTTTCCTTTTACAGGAAAACATGGTTTCTTCCAAAAGCAATGCTACACCTGTCCCACATTGTATGTGTGTATTGCAGCTAAACTCTATTCACTTAATAAGCTGCAATACCAGAAACAACCTATGGGCAGACAAAGCAAAGTTTTTGGACAAAGCAGCCATGCCCTTGTAACCCCTTTTAAGAATATGTCTTAATATTAGGGTATGTCATATTTACCTGATTGATGAGGGTCCAGTGTGATACCATCTGACTACTAGAAGAAAGAGGATGTGACACAAGAATAGTACCTCACCTGCTTAATATTGGCTAGCCCTGCTTGGCTTTTTTTGTAAGATACTTGGCCATTGACCATAATAGGACAGTCACTTGGCCTCTCAAAGAAACTGAGCACACAAGAGACCAGGGGGCACATCGCTACCTGTACACCACTGTCACTTTGGCTTTTAGTATTCAGCGGGTGTTTAGAACCTCCACCGGTCAGACTGTGGCGGGATATCCTACCCATATGCTAGAGATGACAAAAGGGGAAATCTTAATTCGACTTAAAGTTGGGACCTGTTGTTTTTTTGTATAACAATTGAGAGCCGCTTTAATGTAAATGCTATATATAATGCTATATTGGATTAATGATAAGGCTTTATTTAAAGTTTAGTCATTGTATCATTAAAATATACAGTATTCTAATATGATTTCAATATCTTAGTGACTAATTTAACAGAGGAAAAAATTGAGTGGTTGCGTATTCAGCCATAGACATTAGAGGTCCATAGATGATAACATGGAAAAGCGGTCATATACACTGAAAAATATCATGCATCCAGATAAAAATGTTGGATTTCTGTAAAACTAGCCATGCAGTTCCTGTCTCAGACAGATACTGTATGTAAATGAATTGCAGGTGTGATCTGATTAGACACTAGGTATTGCCACAAGAAGCCATAAAAGTGCTTCTCCCACTGCCTTATATAGAGAAAAAAAGGCTACTTTTAGGTAATGTACCTCCTTTGAAAGGGGGCACATGATTAGACTAAGTTGTTTTCCACCATCTAGGCTCTTCTAGCCAAGCTGCAAGGAGGTGTCAGGAGCAGCAAATATTCTCTGGATGGCCCAGAAAGACAAAAAGTGGAGAGAATAGGTTGGATCTGCTGATAAGCACGAGCAGCTCTTACAGCTTCCCATCCATCATTTCACACTCGTCTTTGACCAGACCATGTTCAGACACTTAACAGAAGGAAATTCGGTGTTATGGCACCCATTATGTATCTTGCCATTGGGCACATGAAAAAAAGAACAAACACACAAAGGCTGGGTTCTTAGAGTGTTTATATCCAGGATAATAAAATCTAGTGAATGGTTCACTCACTTTCCAAAGTTGTGGATATGTTTGTTACCTGCCATTGACAGTCAGCCACCTTTGCCTTTGTTTACAAATGGGTCATGAACAAGAAGCAACACTGGTGTGTCATCTTTAGTGATGAATCCAGGTTCTGTTTGGGATCCGACGACTGTAATATGCAGAGAAAAAAAGATGAACACAAATAGACGCACTATGGCAGGAATTTGTCATTGGATTTACCAGTTTTTTGTGTAGATTTGTTGCAGTGTAAAATTAGCGACTTTTCATTTACACTGATTTGTAGTAACTTTAATGCAGTGGTTATGGGTTTATCAACTGCAGCTTTTGTAGATTTGTTGCAGATTTTGTTCTAAAAACATTACACAAATGCACACAAGCTGAAAACGTGTACACAAGCTGAAAACGTGTACACAGCGGCTGTTCTGTGCGGATTTCTGTGCGGATTTCTGTGCGGGACAAATGAATCAAAGATCGTGCAGGATGGGTTTATCCTGGAGCAACAGTAACCCCCACCAAAAATCCTGTGCAGCTATACTGATTTTACAGCTAAGAAATGATAAATTCCCCCCAATGTGCCTTTATCTCATAGGTATGAAGAATGGTAAGGTCAGAATTTGTATTGCGCTCACATTTCTCTGCACTAGTCAACCCTACCAGTGGTACAAAGGACACGCTACATGTGTTGCCTGTATTGGCATGGCCTTTAACTGCCATTTTCAGCTGAATAATGCTCACTTACCCACAGCAAGGGTTTCCCAGGAATATCTCTGTCACATTGCAACACTTCCTTGGCCTGCCTGGTCACCAGATTTACTGCTAGAATTTCTGAGACTAGCTGGAATGCCAGCTTCAGCAACCTACTAGTGTGCAGGATTTACAAATGTGCTGCAGAATGCCAGAGGGAACCTGTATATCTTTATGCTCAACCGTATCTCATCTTGTGCCCAGGCTACAGGTTGCCTGACAGGTTAATAGAGCTTCTTTTAATTTTACATTTTTTAAGTGTAATTCAATTTTTAATATATTTTTTTTATTTCAGTTAGTGTACTTTGCCATTGCTCACACTGCCGGACAGAAAACAAAGTCTAAAATCTGAGAAGCCCACGATAAGTCAGTGTTAATGTTTCTGTTAAAAATTAGCAGAGAATTATAAAATAAGTGATAATGTATAATTAGAAAGCAGATTTCAGAAGAATAAGCCTATTCATTTTAATCTTGGATTACTATTGTAGACCACTATATAGGAACACTGGATGGAGGTTGGGTGTCTAGCCATGCCTGACCATTGACGATCTCCACAATATGCAATCATTGTCTTTGGGGAAAAAAGCCAACCCAATACAACCCAATCTCCTCAATAATGTAATCTAACTGAAACATGGTAGAAGAGAAAAGCACTGATGTGTTTCCAGCTTTGTTTTCCGCTTTCCTTGCCCCCAGACCATTACCCATGAAAGGGCTTTTGGGATCTAGCATAAGTTATGTCACTGGGTATGATTACTCTTTATATATTGGCACCGTTCTTCTACAAGAGACTGAAGCTGTTTACTCTCATCTGCTGTCATCAGTTTTCTCTTTATCACTTCTGATCCTGTAATCCTCAGGATGAGGTGAGAATGCAGAGAGTGAGTAAGAGAGTTCACACTCTGGAAGAAGTAAATAACAATGTGAAGCTGCTGCAGGAAATGTTGACGCATTACAGCAAAGAGGACTCCTCAGAGGGGGACAAGGAGCTTATGAAGGTACAAGATTGAACGTAAGAAAGAGTGGAGATGATCTGTTCAAATTTTTCTGAATGATTTGAAACTGTGGTTAAATGTTTTGGATTTATTCAATAAATAGGGCTATACTGCATATAGGATCACTACAGATAAGTTTAGTACAAAAGTATAACTGGTTATAGCTCAAAAGGTTCATTATAAATCGCCATGCCCCTTTCCCTAGATCTGGCTGGCAGGCCCCTGAGACAGATGTAGGGAAAGGGGCAGTAGCTTTAAAGGTAGGTTTATCAGCTATTCACAGAACTTAGATCCTTGGGTGTCCCAAGTTTCCAGTTCCTGCTCACCAGCACGACCAGTGTGGAGTTTGCATGGGGCGGTGCTTAAGTTACGCTGGTTACGTAAAAAGCGAAGTGTGTAAATGAAACTGCAGTTGTGCTAGTGAGGAATGGGGACCTTAGGACTCTGGTACTACTTTTCAGTAAGCCCTGTAAGCACACTCAGTGTTACCTGATTGTGGAACAATGAGCTTGATACACCAAAGGCCTTTAGCAGATAAAAGATTATGTGCATAATGCACACTGCATTTGAAAGGTTTTCAGACCCTTGGGATGTTTCATATTTCATTATGTTGCAGCCTTGTGCTAAAAGGAAAAGTTTCCCTCCCCCCTTCATTCTGCACTACACCCCATGATGACAAAGTAAAAACAAAATGTCAGAAATTTTTGCTAATGAATTGAAAATAATTTTTTTTTATATTGCATTATTATAAGTATTCAGACCAGGGATGGGATTTAAATCTTCAACAACAGGTTCCTTTCTGGGTGTGATAGAGGCCTGCGGTGTAGCGCGTCACCGAAAATAATTTTGACTATGAAAAGTCAAGTAATGGGAAAGTAACAGACATTCACAGTATGATCTAAGCAGTAATAATAAGGATTACTATATCTACAGAACTTATATGACACAGTGACGCAGGCTACACAATATTAGTGACTCATGGGTGACACCTTCACTTTTCTCTTCATCTGGTCAAGACCGCCATAACTACTTCTAGTTACATGATGTCCAGACATCATTGCCTAATCCTCTATACCACGACAATAATTTATATAATACTGCAAGATAATGTGCCCCCTGAATATAACCCTGCCAGGCACTGTATCCTCTGAAAATAACACTGCCAAACATTATTACCTAATAATATAACCCTGACACACATTGTACCCCCGAATATACCCCTGCCACAAAGTTCCTTCTGAATATAATAATACAACACACTACATCCTCTGAATAAAACACTGCCCCACACGGTGGCCTCTGAACATAACCCTGCCACACATTGTGCCCTGTGAGTATAGCATTGTCACTTACTGTAGCCCTGAAACGGCGCCACCCCAGAAATTCTTTACCATATACAGCATAGTCTGAAATTCAAAACACACTGTGGCCCCTGAAAGCCATGATAAAACACTGGGGGAAATAGCCGATAGCAGATAACTTATTCCGGAATATCGGTATAAGTTATCGGCCTGAAAGGTCACAGATTATCGGTATCGGCCCTAAAAAAATCAATATCGGTCGATCCCTACTTTTTATATAATAAAGATAATAACATTATATATATTTGTAATATACATTAGTTAAAAATGTGTATATTATTGAGTGAAAAAATTCTGGCTTGTCCTTGCAGCTATTGCCTGTGTGTCTCAGTGCTGAGACAAAATAAAGGAAGTGTGTGTGTGAACAAGTAGGACTATGTGCTCTGACAAGCTTGCACAAAGCCCTGTATATCAACCCACACTTCCTGTATTTTGTCTCCACACAGAGACACACAGGCAATAGCTACAGGAAGAAAAATGTTTCACCCAAAAATATGTTACCTATGTAGAGTGGGGCAAAAAAGTATTTAGTCAGCCACCAATTGTGCAAGTCCTCCCCCTTAAAAAGATGAGAGAGGCCTGTAATTTTCATCATGGGTATTCCTCAACTATGAGAGACATAATGAGAAAAAAAAAATCCATAAAATCACAGTCTGATTTTTAAAGAATGTATTAGCAAATTATGGTAAACGTTTTCTGTAAGTCTTCACAAGGTTTTCACACACTGTTGCTGGTATTTTGGCTCGTTCCTCCATGCAGATATCCTCTAGAGCAGTGATGTTTTGGGGCAACACTGACTTTCAACTCCCTCCAAAGGTTTTCTATGGGGTTGAGATCTGGAGACTGGCTAGGTCACTCCAAGACCTTGAAATGCTTCTTATGAAGCCACTCCTTTATTGCCCATGCTGAAAGACCCAGCCATGTTTCATCTTCAATGCCCATGCTGATGAAAGAAGGTGTTCACACAAAATCTCACGATACATGGCCCCATTCATTCTTTCCTTTACACAGATCAGTCATTCTGGTCCCTTGGCAGAAAAACAGCCCCAAAGCATAATGTTTCCACCCCTATGCTTAACAGTAGGTATGGTGTTCTTTGGATGCTACTCAGCATTCTTTCTCCTCCAAACACGACGAGTTAAGTATTTACAAAAAAGTTCTACTTTGGTTTCATCTCGCCATAAGCCATTCTCCCAATCCTCTTCTGTATCATCCAAATTCTCTCTAGCAAACTTCAGACGGGCCCGGAGATGTACTGGCTTAAACAGGGGGACACGTCTGGCTCTGCATGATCTGAGTCCCTGGTGGCGTAGTGTGTTACTGATGGTAGCCTTTGTTACTTTGGTCCCAGCTCTCTGCAGGTCATTCACTAGGTCCCCCTGTGTGGTTCTGGGATTTTTGCTCATCGTTCTTGTGATCATTTTGACACCACGGGGTGAGATCCTGTGTGGATCCCCAGATAGAGGGAGATTATCAGTGGTCTTGTATGTCTTCCATTTTCTAATACCGTGTTTATCGGCGTATAATAACACGCACTTTTAAAACTTAAATCTAAGGCAAAAAGTCTGCCTGCGTGTTATACGCCGATAAATCTTCTGGTCACTGATTTAAAGTGGCCACAGCAGCGTCTGCTTTTTAAGTATTAACAGCACGGCCTCGGCCACTTTAAATCAGTGACCAGTGGCGTCTCCTCCCCGCTCTGTCACTTGTTTTCTCCCGCACTATCCAGAGGTACTGGTGTGGTGGATAGTGCGGGAGATGCTGATTAAAATGAGCCCTACCTTGCCTGGGTTTGCGCTACCTTTTAATCAGTGTCTCCCGCACAATCCTCCAGTTCCTGTGGATAGTGTGGGAGAAAACAAGTGAGTTTTACTTTTCATTTTCCCTACCGCCCACTCCCTCATCATTCCCCCTTTCCCTGCTTTTTATAGTTTTGTTTATTTTCCCTACCTGGCTGCGCTTCGGCAGGTCAGGTCAGGCGGCGGGTCTTGCGGGGTCAGTGAAGCAGATGAGTTACGTCCTCTGCCGGCTTCTCTGCGTGGCATAGTCGCCGCCGAAAAGTGATGTGATGCCGTGCAGAGGAGCCGGGAGAGGACGTAACTCATCTGCTTCACTGACCCCGCAAGACAGCCGAAGCGCAGACAAGTAAGGAAAGGGGAAGAGTGGTCTTCAACCTGCGGACCTCCAGATGTTGCAAAACTACAACTCCCAGCATGCCCGGACAGCAGTTGGCTGTCCGGGCTTGCTGGGAGTTGTAGTTTTGCAACATCTGGAGGTCCGCAGGTTGAAGACCACTGGATGCCATAGGAGGAACATGATGGGGGGATGATGAGACGGGGAAATGATGGGGGGGGGGATGATGGTGGGATGAGACGGGGAAATGATGAGGGGGGGGATGAGACACGGGGAAATGATGAGGGACATGATGAGACAGGGTGGGGGGGATGATGAGACAGGGTGGGGGGATGATGAGGGGGGGAATGATGGGGGACATGATGAGACAGGGTGGGGGATGATGAGGGGGGAATGATCGTGGACATGATGAGACAGGGTGGGGGGATGATGAGGGGGGAATGATCGTGGACATGATGAGACAGGGTGGGGGGTGATGAGGGGGGAATGATGGGGGATGATGACGGGGAAATGATGGTGAGGGGAGGCACTAAATGCTTAATGTCTGTATGGCTAGTGGGGGTCTATGACGGGGAAATGATGAGACATGGGGGGTGGCGATGAGAGGGGTAAATGTGGCACAGGGACTGATAAAAGGGAAGGAATGATGTGGCACTGGAGGGGACGGGACCAAACTGAGGTGCAGAAAAAAATTAAGTTGGGGGGATGATGTGGCATTTAGTCCAAGTCATTTATTTTACATTTTATTTTTTTAACTTAAATTTCCCTGTTAAAATGGGGGTGCGTGTTATACGCCGGTGTGTGTTAAACGCCGATAAATATGGTAATTGCTCCCAGAGTTGATTTCTTCACACCAAGCTGCTTGCCTATTGCAGATTCAGTCTTCCCAGCCTGGTGCAGGTCTACAATTTAGTTTCTGGTGTCCTTCGACAGCACTTTGGTCTTGGCCATAGTGGAGTTTGGAGTGTGACTGTTTGAGGTTGTGGACAGGTGTCTTTCATACTGATAACAAGTTCAAACAGGTGACATTAATACAGGTAACGAGTGGAGCACAGATGAGACTCTTAAAGAAGACGTTACAGGTCTGTGAGAGCCAGAAATCTTGCTTGTTTGTAGGTGACCAAATACTTATTTCACACCATAATTTGCAAATAAATTCTTTAAAAATCAGACAGTGATTTTATTTCTCATTATGTCTTATAGTTGATGTTTACCTATAATGAAAATGACAGGCCTCTCATCTTTTTAAGTGGGAGAACTTGCACAATTGGTGGCTGACTAAATACTTTTTTGCCCCACTGTATATAACAAATATATATGTGGTATTATCTACATTATTTAAAAAGTTTTTGCAAATGACAGGTTAACTTTAATTGTCAGAGGGGCTTTAAACTGCTATAACACAGGAACGGAGCTGGGGCATTAAAGGAGTAGTCTCGTGGAGAGAAACTTATCTCCTAGCCAAAGGATATGGGATAAGTTTTAGATTGCAGGGGGTTCGACTGCTGGGGCCCCTCGTGATCTCCTTTTATGGAGCTCAGGCACTTCCCCAGAGCGGTGCATTACGACCCCCGCCCGAAGTGGGGGCTGCCACGTCTCCTCCATATAGCTCTAAGGGAGAGCCGAAGATAGCCAAAAAAAAGCATTAAGTTACTACTACTACTAAGAGAGTGAAGGAGCATTAAAAAGTAAACGTAACCCCAAAATGTTCTTTAACTACCGTATATACTCGAGTATAAGCCGAGTTTTTCAGCACGATTTTTCGTGCTGAAAACACCCCCCTCGGCTTATACTCGAGTGAACTCCCCCACCCGCAGTGGTCTTCAACCTGCGGACCTCCAGAGGTTTCAAAACTACAACTCCCAGCAAGCCCGGGCAGCCATCGGCTGTCCGGGCCTGCTGGGAGTTGTAGTTTTGAAACCTCCGGAGGTCCGCAGGTTGAAGACCACTGCGGTCTTCAACATCATCCAGCCCCCTCTCACCCCCTTTAGTTCTGAGTACTCACCTCCGCTCGGCGCTGGTCCGGTCCTGCAGGACTGTCCGGTGAGGAGGTGGTCCGGTGGGATACTGGTTCCGGGCTGCTATCTTCACCGGGGAGGCCTCTTCTAAGCGCTTCGGGCCCGGCCTCAGAATAGTCACGTTGCCGTGACAACGACGCAGAGGTGCGTTCATTGCCAACGTACTTCTGCGTCATTGTCAAGGCAACGCCTCTATTCCGGGCCGGAAGCGCGGAGAAGAGGCGCCCCCGGTGAAGATAGCAGCCCGGACCACCTCCTCACCGGACGACCTCCCCACCGGACAGCCCTGCAGGACCGGACCAGCGCCGAGCGGAGGTGAGTACTCAGAACTAAAGGGGGTGAGAGGGGGCTGGATGATGTTGAAGGCCGCAGTGGTCTTCAACCTGCGGACCTCCGGAGGTTTCAAAACTACAACTCCCAGCAAGCCCGGACAGCCGATGGCTGCCCGGGCTTGCTGGGAGTTGTAGTTTTGAAACCTCTGGAGGTCCGCAGGTTGAAGACCACTGAGGGCGAATGATGAGAAGAGGATGATGAAGGGGGGGTGTGGGGATGATGAAGGGGGGTGGGGATGATGAAGGGGGGGGGTGTGGGATGATAAGGGGATGATGAAGGGGGGATGTGCGGGATAAGGGGATGATGAAGGGGGGATGTGTGGGATGATGACAAGGGGATGATGAAGGGGGGATGTGTGGGATGATAAGGGGATGATGAAGGGGGGATGTGTGGGATGATGACAAGGGGATGATGAAGGGGGGATGTGTGGGATGATGAAGGGGGGATGTGTGGGATGATGACAAGGGGATGATGATGAGGATGTTAATGACGGGTCTGGATGATGACAGGGGGGGGATGAGGTATTTCCCACCCTAGGCTTATACTCGAGTCAATAACTTTTCCTGGGATTTTGGGTTGAAATTAGGGGTCTCGGCTTATACTCGGGTCGGCTTATACTCGAGTATATACGGTATATTAATAGCACAAATTTAAAAAATGAAAGTGTTGACCTTTTATAAAGTAATAAGTAAGGAGAAATTATAAATGATGATGAGGAAAAAGTGAATAAAGTTATAGTACATAGGGTTAAAAAAAAGGCAATAAAAGTCAACCTAAATCCCTATTGTGTCCCTACTGTGCTAATCCAGAGGAAGGCAAAATGAGGCTGAGGCCAATTGCCCCATACATACCAGGTGGAAAAATTTCTTCATGACTGCAAAAATGGCGATCAGAATAAATCCCTGGATCAGCGTTTATTCCCTATAAATCTAGTATCCATAACTTTGTAATGATATTACTCTCCAGAAATACATCCTCTTTTGAACTGTTTATTCAGTTCGTCATGACCACTTCCTTTAGCAGAGAGTTCCATTATCTCACTGCTTACAGTAAAGAATCCTAGTCTTTGCTGGTGTAGAAACCTTGACTGCCCCTTTGTGTATATATACAGTCTAGGTATCAATAGGTCATAGGAGAGATATCTGTACCGCCCCCTGAATTATTTATACATAGTTATTTGGTCGCCCCTAAACAGTCTCTTTATTTATTTTTTATTAAACCAAAAATATTTATTATTTTGTAAAATCTATGGGTACTGTGGTTTTCCCATTCCCCTTTATTCCCCTTTATTACTCCTTTATCTTTTTTGTACACTGGTGCCCAGTACTGTACACAGTATTCCATGTGTAATCTGACTAGTGATTTGTAGATTTCCTTGTCGTAGGCATCTATGCCCCTTTTTGAAGCATCCCATGATTTTATTTGCCTTGGCACAGCTGCCTGACACTGGTTGCTACAGCAATAATTACTTTTTCCATGTCAGTCTTCCCAAGTGTTTTTACATTTAATACATATTCCCAGCCATTATTCTCCCCATGTGCTTAACATTATATTTAGCAGAGTTGAACCTCACCACTTTGCAGAGCTTAGTAACATCTGCAAAGATTAATACTTTACTATATAATCCTTTTACAAGGTAATTAAAGTTATTATCTGGCGGGAGGTTTTTTTCTTTATAATTTTGCTGATTACACAAATATCAAAGATGTAAACCTGTACTTACCTCCAGCTTTTCCTCCGGTCCCTGGTTTCGATCCTCTTTCTGTCAGAAATTGCGATGCTTGGGCCCGGAGTGATGTCGGGGACCAGAGTGTCCTACTACTGCTCAGACAATCACTATCCAGTAATCTATTTATACCTAGGACTATATGTATAACATCTAGAGGAAAGGAGGTTTCTACACCAGCACAGACAGGGGTTCTTTACTGTAAGAGCAGTGAGACTATGAAACCCTCTGCCAGAGGAAGTAGGAAGTGATTATGGTGATCTCAATAAAAGAGTTCAAAAGGGACCTGGACGCATTTCTGGCGAGTAATTACATTACAGGTTATGGATACTAGGTTTATAGGGACATAATGTTGATCCAGGGATTTATTCTGACTGCCATATTTGGAGTCGGGAAGAAATTATCCCCCCTGGTATGGGGCAGTTGGTATCAGCCACATAAGGTTTTTTAACTTCCTTTTGCATAAACACAGTAGAGACACATAAGATATATGTTGAACTATGTAATGCTTAGACTGTTGTAGGTAAATGCTGTTTTCTATTTCTTGTAGGAGTTGTTTGAGAGATGCGAGAGCAAGAGACTCTCCTTGTTCAAAATGGCCAGCGAGACTGAGGATAATGATAGCAGCCTTGGTAACCTCTCATTACTTTAGTTCCTTGTGTGTTTAGTAAATACTTGTATTTTCTATAAAATAGCAAAACTCTTAACCACAACGCTTGATTATTTGGTAAGGAGTACATATTTTATAGGGGTATTCCAATATTTAATTTTTTTTTATTCCTCAGCCTATTACTAGGTAATATGCGTCTATTACCTGTGTGTGCGGCTTCGTCCCATTTTCATGCACTCTATCCACACCCGGAGATCCTGTAGTGCAAGTATTTTTATTTTACTGTTGTCAACTACTTTTCCAAGCTTTCTGTTTGGGCAAAGACAATGGGGGAGATTTATCAATCAGCCTGAAACCCTACTTGTCTGGTTTTTCCCACAGCAACCAATCACATCTCAACTTTCAAATCGCAACAAGCTCTTGTAAAGTAAACGTTAAGCTGTGATTGGTTGCGGTGGGAAAAACCAGATAAGTAGGGTTTCAGGCTGATTGATAAATCAGTTCCATTATTTCATACATGGTCTCTAAGGGAATATAGATATGCTGCATTGGGTGGGCGCATAGCAGGGTGAAAGGATTTATTGAAGTAATGCTGTCCACCCACTGCAGCATAGTCACGCTACACTAGAGACCATGTGAAATACCTCTTTTTAACCCCTTAAGGACCAAGCTCATTTTCACCTTAAGGACCAGAGCGATTTTTGCACATCTGACCACTGTCACTTTAAGCATTAATAACTCTGGAATGCTTTTACTTTTCATTCTGATTCCGAGATTGTTTTTTCGTTACATATTCTACTTTGTTAGTGGTAAATTTTTGTTGATACTTGCATCATTTCTGGGTGAAAAATTCAAAAATTTTATGAAAAATTCAAAAATTTAGCATTTTCTAAATTTGAAGCTCTCTGCTTGTAAGGAAAACAGACATTCCAAATAAATTATATATTGCTTCACATATACAATATGTCTACTTTATGTTGGCATCATAAAGTTGACATGTCTTTACTCTTGGAAGATATCAGAGGGCTTCAAAGTTCAGCAGCGCTTTTCAAATTTTTTATGAAATTTTCAAAATCAGAATTTTTCAGGGACCAGTTCAGTTTTGAAGTGGATTTGAAGGGCCTTCATATCAGAAATACCCCATAAATTACCCCATTATAGAAACTGCACCCCTCAAAGTATTCAAAATGACATTCAGAAAGTTTAACCCTTTGTGTTTCACAGAAATAGCAGCAAAGTGAAGGAGAAAATTCAAAATCTTCATTTTTTACACTCCCATGTTCTTGTAGACCCATTTTAGGGGTAATAGGAGAAAAAGCCCCCCAAAATTTGTAACCCAATTTCTCTCGAGTAAGGAAATACCTCATATGTGTATGTCAAGTGTTCGGCGGGCTCAGAAGGGAAGGAGCGACAATGGGATTTTGGAGAGTGAATTTTGCTGAAAGTTTTTGGGGGGCATGTCGCATTTAGGAAGCCCCTATTGTGCCAGAACAGCAAAAAAAAAAAAAAAAAAACGCACATGGCAAACTATTTTGGAAATTAAACCCCTCAAGTCACGTAACAAGGGGGTCCAGTGAGCCTTAACACCCCATAGGTGTTTGACGACTTTTCGTTAAAGTCTGATGTGTAAATAAAACATTTTTTTTCACGAAAGTGCAGATTTTTCCCCAAATTTACCATTTTTACAAAGGGTAATGGGAGAAAATACCCCCCAAAACTTGTAAACCCATCTCTTCTGAGTATGGAAATACCCCATGTGTGTACGTCAAGTGCTCTGCGCACTACAATGCTCAGAAGAGTAGGAGTGCCATTGGGCTTTTGGAGAAAGAATTTGTTTGGAATGAAAGTCATGTGTGTTTACAAAGCCCCTCCGTGGTGCCAGAACAGTAGATCCCCCCCCCCCCACATGTGACCCCATTTTGGAAACAACACCCCTCACAGAATTTAGGGGTGCAGTAAGCATGTACACCCCACTGGCGTTTGACAGATCTTTGGAACAGTGGGCTGTGCAAATGAAAAATTGAATTTTTCATTTTCACGGACCACTGTTCCAAAAACCTGTCAGACCCCTGTGGGGCGTAAATGCTCACTGCACCCCTTATTACATTATGTGAGGTGTGTAGTTTCCAAAATGGTGGTCACATGTGGGGGGGGGGGGGGGTCCATTGTTCTGGCACTATGGGGGCTTTGTAAACACATGTGGCTTTTAATCCCGCACAAATTTTCTCTCCAAAAGCCCAATGGTGCTCCTTCTCTTCTGAGCATTGTAGTTCACCCGCAGAGCACTTTACATCCACATATGGGGTAGGTTCTTGAAAAAATTAATCAAGCACCTGTGGGGCGTTAAGGCTCACTATACCCCTTGTTACGTTCCATGAGGGGTGTAGTTTCCAAAATGGGGTCACATGTGGGCATTTATTTTTTTGCGTTTATGTCAGAACCGCTGTAAAATTATCCACCCCTGTGCAGATTACCAATTTAGGCCTCAAATGTAAATAGTGCGCTCTCACTCCTGAGCCTTGTTGTGCATCCGCAGAGCATTTAACACCCACATATGGGGCATTTTCAAACTCAGGAGAAATTGCGTTACAAATTTTTTTCTCTATGGGGCAACACCAGCATGTTAGTGTACATTTTTTTTCTTTTTTTACACTAACAGGCTGGTGTAGACCCCAACTTTTCCTTTTCATAAGGGGTAAAAGGAGAAAAAGCCCCCCAAAATCTGTAGTGCAATTGCTCCCAGGTACAGAAATACCCCATATGTGGTCCTAAACTGTTTCCTTGAAATACGACAGGGCTTCGAAGTGAGAGAACGCCATGCGCATTTGAGGACTATATTAGGGATTGCATAGGGGTGGACATAGGGGTATGCTACGCCAGTGATTCCCAAACAGGGTGCCTCCAGCTGTTGCTAAACTCCCAGCATGCCTGGACAGTCAGTGGCTGTCCGGAAATGCTGGGAGTTGTTATTTTGCAACAGCTGGAGGCTCAGTTTTTAAAACACTGCTGTACAATAAGTTTTAATTTTTATTTGGGGGCGGGACGGTCAGAGTAAGGGGGTGTATATTTAGTGTTTTACCCTTTATTATGTGTTTATTGTAGTGTTATTAGGGTACATTCGCACTGGCGGGGGTTTATGTTGAGTTTCCCGCTCAGAGTTTGCGCTGCGGTGGAAAATTTGTAGCAACTCAAACTTCAAGCAGGAAACTAACTGAAAAACCCACCCGTGTGAATGTACCCTGTACGTTCACATGGGGGGGGGGGGGCAAACCTCCAGCTGTTGCAAAACTACAAGCTTGTGGGCACTCTGGGCATTGGCTCGGGATGCCAAAATTGACTCTGGACCGAAATTTCCACGGGCGTACAGGTACGCCCTTGGTCCTTAAGTACCAGGGAGCGAGGGCGTACATGTATGCCCGTGGTCCCTAAGTGGTTAAAGACAAAGATATGAGGAAAAATCAAAGCTGGATTTTAAGTGGTCACTGTTCAATTATTACTTTTTTTTTAATACAGGGGACATTCTTCAAGCAAGTGACAATGTGTCTCGTGTCATCAATATGTACAAGAAGGTTGTAGAAGGACAAGACATTAATGGTGAACTGGCCCAACTGGAGACAGCAGACAATAATGGTAGGTGCCATGTTATTCTAAAACTTGTTTCTCTTTTTTTTTTTTTTTTTTTAACAATGCTTTTTATTAACCTTTTTCATAAAAAATAAAATGGGAGTGGAGGTGGTTACAGGAAAGAAAGAATAACAGGGGGGGGGGGGGGATCAAACATGATATAAAGAAGAGTGCAACATTAATGTGAAGGGGTCCCAAGTCTTAAATAAGAGCGAATATGCACTTAACAAGTCACCATCCCATCAAGTCACCCACATAAATATGAAGTATATATTGTCTGTATTTCGGTAGGGGGATGTCTGAGCACTCAAATCAATAGAAAATTAAGTAAAGGTAGACCATATCTCTGGTAGTCACATGAGGTTAAAGGGGGTCTCCCTTGTTTATACTGTTTTTTGTTATTATGTTTGTGTGTTATGTGTGTATAAGTATGTGTTTTTTTATGTGTGTTGTGATTATGTATATATGTATTTTCTTACCTTTTGTGAAGATCCGGAAGCTGGCCCCTTTTTCTTCCAGCGGCTTGCTGTGTAACCTCGGCCTCCGCCATGTTATGTTCGGTAAGTGGGATGTCGGGGGGTGTGTTCTTGCTTCTGTCCTTCCTATCTTCTGACGTCCGAGGCGAATCTTTACTTCCTGTTTTTTCCGTGGCTCAGCGACGAATCTGCGGCCTCTTCCGGCACATGCGCAGGTAGTTTGTTTTTGTTTTTTTTACCAATAAAGTTTTTTTTGTCTAATTGACAAACTGTCTGCGCATGCGCGAGTACGCAAGTGCTACGCTAACAGCCTAGCGTACGTTAGGTCTACGCTAATAGCGTATCTTCGCGCAAGCGCAGACAGTTTGTCAATTAGAGAAAAAAAACTTTATTGGAAAAAAAAAAAAAAACTACCTGCGCATGCACCGGAATAGTCCGCAGATTCGTCGCTGAGCCACGGAAGAAACAGGAAGAAAAGATTTGCCTCGGACGTCAGAAGATAGGAAGGACAGAAGCAAGAACACACCCCCTGACATCCCACTTACCGAACACAAAATGGTGGAGGCCGGGGTTACACAGCAAGCCGCTGGAAGAAAAAGGGGCCAGCTTCCGGATCTTCACAAAAGGTAAGAAAATACATATATATATAATCACAACACACATAATAAAACACATACTTATACAGACATAACACACAAACATAATAACAAAAAACAGTATAAACAAGGGAGAACCCCTTTAATGGTTCATGGTACCATGTGGTGTAGCCAATGTAAAGGTAAGCTTGTCGAAGAAAAGGCAAGTTGGTGCCAAGAGCCAACAATGTAAAATATGCTTGCAGGCAGCTGCAAAGATTTAAAGCAGGAGTTTTTTGTTTTGTCCAATCCCACAGTCAAGATGTTTGGGATAATTTCAAATATGCTCCATTGTGTGATATATGAACAGTCTACATGTAGCCTAGTGGTAATAAATGGTTTAATTTGCTTCCAGAAAGTATTGAAGGGGTTATCCTTAGGGATATACCGATACTGGTATCGGGGCCGATACTAGCCATTTGCATGGTATCGGGGACTCGTTTAATGTCCACGATACCATGCCCGATACCTGGTGCCGCTCTGCTGCCCCGTTCTCCCGTCCTCCGGTCCGCATCATGTCGTCCTATGGAGGAGCATGTGACACACACGTCACTCTGCCACCTCCCATGCGCCCAGCTTAACGCTACGCAGGAAGCAGAGTGACATGTATGTCACATGCTCCTCCATACGGGAGAACGGGGCAGCAGAGCGGCAGCACCAGCACCCGACAAAGGAGGTTAGCTGGGGGGCTACTAATGTCTAAACGGGGGGGGCCTGCTGCTGTCTGCAAGGGGATACTACCTACTGCTGTAAGGCAATCTTACAGCAGAGTCACCTGCACTAACTTGAATTTATGGGTAGATAGGTCAGGTGACCTGGTTTCTGCCGCTGCTCACCATGTGGTCATCGGTCTCACCACCAATGCAAATTCCCTGTTCTGTCCAATGGAGAAGAGAGAAATCTTGGTTCATACTACAGCAGCCGCCTCCATTGTACACAACAAGGAACCCACATATCAGCATGGTAAGCAGCGCCAGAAACTGGGTCACCCTGGTGTCAGATTCCCTTTAAAATAAAAGTACTTGTACTTGGTATCGGTGAGTACTAGAATTTAAGTATCGGTACTCGTACTCGGTCTTAAAAAAATGGTATCGGGACATCCCTAGTTATCCTTGAAAAGAAAAACAGCTGATTTTTTTTTTCCAAAAACAGCACCACTCCTGTCCTAAGGTTGTGAGTGGTATTACAATGCCACTCACTTTAATGAAACTAAGCTGCAATACCACACACACAACCTGAGGATGGGGGTGGTGCTATTTTTTTAAGAAATTCGCTATGTTTTTCTTATCCTGGATAACTCATTTATTCAGAGGACAAGCCCACATGCCAAAGTATGTGGCCAATGAGGTAGCCTTAATATGCTATTTCCCAATAAAAGGCCTATGGTAAGAACTCTACCGACCTTTGTTGTGCAGGTAGGATATTGTCCATAGTGAAGTCTGTTAAAGTGTACCTGTATTTGCAAATACACATTTTTTTTAAACTAATGAATATTACAAAATTACATATAATGTTATTATCTACATTAAAGTTTTTCAAAATGACAGGTACACTTTAACCCCTTAAGGACGCAGGACGTAAATGTACGTCCTGGTGAGGTGGTACTTAACGCACCAGGACGTACATTTACGTCCTAAGCATAACCGCGGGCATCGGAGCGATGCCCGTGTCATGCGCGGCTGATCCCGGCTGCTGATCGCAGCCAGGGACCCGCCGGCAATGGCCGACGCCCGCGATCTCGCGGGCGTCCGCCATTAACCCCTCAGGTGCCGGGATCAATACAGATCCCGGCATCTGCGGGAGTTCGCGATTAAAATGAACGATCGGATCGCCCGCAGCGCTGCTGCGGGGATCCGATCATTCATAACGCCGCACGGAGGTCCCCTCACCTTCCTCCGTGCGGCTCCCGGCGTCTCCTGCTCTGGTCTGTGATCGAGCAGACCAGAGCAGGAGATGACCGATAATACTGATCTGTTCTATGTCCTATACATAGAACAGATCAGTATTAGCAATCATGGTATTGCTATAAATAGTCCCCTATGGGGACTATTCAAGTGTAAAAAAAAATGTAAAAAAATGTAAAAGTAAAAAAAAAGTGAAAAATCCCCTCCCCCAATAAAAAAGTAAAACGTCCGTTTTTTCCTATTTTACCCCCAAAAAGCGTAAAAAACATTTTTTATAGACATATTTGGTATCGCCGCGTGCGTAAATGTCCGAACTATTAAAATAAAATGTTAATGATCCCGTACGGTGAACGGCGTGAACGAAAAAAAATTAAAAAAGTCCAAAATTCCTACTTTTTTAATACATTTTATTAAAAAAAAAATTATAAAAAATGTATTAAAAGTTTTTTATATACAAATGTGGTATCAAAAAAAAGTACAGATCATGGCGCAAAAAATGAGCCCCCATACCGCCGCTTATACGGAAAAATAAAAAAGTTATAGGTCATCAAAATAAAGGGATTATAAACGTACTAATTTGGTTAAAAAGTTTGTGATTTTTTTTAAGCGCAACAATAATATAAAAGTATATAATAATGGGTATCATTTTAATCGTATTGACCCTCAGAATAAAGAACACACGTCATTTTTACCAGAAATTGTACGGCGTGAAAACAAAACCTTCCAAAATTAGCAAAATTGCGTTTTTCGTTTTAATTTCCCCACAAAAATAGTGTTTTTTGGTTGCGCCATACATTTTATGATATAATGAGTGATGTCATTACAAAGGACAACTGGTCACGCAAAAAACAAGCCCTCATACTAGTCTGTGGATGAAAATATAAAAGAGTTATGATTTTTAGAAGGCGAGGAGGAAAAAATGAAAACGTAAAAATGAAATTGTCTGAGTCCTTAAGGCCAAAATGGGCTGAGTCCTTAAGGGGTTAAGGTAGTGATCCAGTAACATATAACAGATTTGCCTTTTGAAAAGTCCAACTTACGTGTCAGCCATTGCTAGAAAGTTGTAATTTGATTTGAGTTGTCCCAGGGGAGTTAGGGTCAAGAAGGAATCATCCTATTCTTTAGACATGATGTATTTCAACTTCTTATGACTGTTTCTCTGGGCTTGTAGGTGATAAAATGGGTGTGGGTTGACTGTGTCATAATGAGTTTTTTGAAAGCGTATGAATGTTTTCTTGTGATGGACTGTTATGAAGAGCTGAGGAAAAGAAATCCATTCTTGGAATTGTAGTACTGAGCAACTGCTAAACCAAGAAGTACAAGACTAAGACCACCAAAACAAATAGATTTTTGGTGGTTTAAAACTGAGGCAGACAAGTTAGCAATGCTATAGTCTATCACTTGAATACAGGATGTTATTTGTTATTGTTACAAAATGTCAGAAGTAAAAAGAAAGAACCTCCCTCGAAAAGGGCTGGATTACAAAGGGCACTGGGAGCAAAGTAAGAGTACTGCACATTTATTACCCACAATGCAACGCAAGGCATCACGCCTGATGAAGCAGTATTACCTCGAAACGTGTTGCATTGTGGGTAATAAATGTGCAATACTCTTACCTTCCTCCCAGCGCTCTTTGTAATCCAGCCCTTTTCTCTGGAGGTTCTTTGTATGCTGCACACGAGGCTTGGAGTGGCTGTAGGGTCCCGGCTTACACGCTATTTCCAATGTTGTACTTGGTTTGTACAACCCACATCGGTGAGCAGTTACCGTATTGAAAATATCATCCTTTGTATTTAACTATATCGCACCACAGAGCGCTGTAGTTCTCTTTTATTGTGTAGAAAAGGAGCTAACACATAATTCTGTTATAATCCAACACAGCTGGCTCTGGATATTGGACTAATCACTAAAGGCCCCTATATACTGACCCTGCTTGGTCCTTATAGACCCCCTGCCTGTTGCTGCAGAGAGGCCTTCCTAAAGAATGCCACCTGCATCCAGAACCTCCTACCTCTCCCTATGTAGAATAGTGCCAGATACAATACAGGTATAGAGACCATAAGTGCTTAAGTCGCTGGTTGGTATAACCTCCAATTGCACATACAGTGAGTTATAGAATTTGCAAACACATGTATACAGTCTTTACAGTGATTACAAGACAATACTAGTCAGTAAAGCAAAATCCAACGCGTTTCATTGTGTCAAATAACCAAGCGGCACAACTCCTCAGGGACTAGTGCAGAGAGAGCAGGAGTATACTGTGGACTCCCGTCACTCAACTCACAGAACAAAAAATGTCAAGTAATAAGACGAGGAGGTTCTGGTAAGTATCAGGTATATTCAGATGAAGAGACTAGAGATGAGGTTACAGTTACGAAGTTACAGTGGTTTGTTTCGTCACAAATTTCTCGGCTCAGCAGTTGCTGACTTTAGCCTGTATAAATGAGTTCAGCTTTCAGGTGCTCCGTTGGGCTGGAAAAGGTGGATACAGTCCTAGAAGACTGTTTCCTAGGACTGTATCCACCTTTTCCAGCCCACCGGAGCACATGAAAGCTGAACTTATTTATGCAGGCTAAAGTCAGCAACTGCTGAGCCGAGAAGTTCGTGACGAAACAAATTACTTTAACTTCGCTAGCTCTCTAGAAGAGACCCTAGGTTCACGTACTTGGTCGTCCTCACATAATCCAATAGTACACAGGCTGTGTACCGTATTCCTGTCGACACATAGTGGTGTAATAGGTATATAGATATAGGTGATAGGATGGAGAGGTGGGACAGAGAAAGGGTCACTGAATCACCTACCTCTAACAATGAGCTCTGATTCAGCGGATTGTTATACAAGTAGGTAGCGTCTGCCACAGGATCCCGAAGCTAAACCTAATGGCATATTGACAAATAGGGGTATGTAAGAGGCTTAGTTGGAAGCATGGAAATGAAAGAGATATTTATATATTGATATTACCTCTATCTTAGAGGAAATATTATATAGGGTATGTTCTACTAGGGTCTCCAGGAGGAAGATATATATAGCCTATAGGGAACAGTGGAAAACATGTGGAAGATAGGGATGTATAGCAGCACATTAGCCAAGCATATACCTGGATGTGTTAAGTAGGCTTGGGGTATAGTGCCCACCTTAGTGCCCTTCCAGATGGGGTAAGGGAGCCCTCTGATGGTGTATAGGAGTGGCTTCCTATTATGAAAAATAATGCATATTAAATGTGGCCCCGAACGATGAATAAATGTAAAAGGTAATGCTTAGGCATAGTATATTATTATATATGCTAGAATTATAGTAACTGGGCAGAGTACTTACAATTATTATGTTCTGCTCTGTGGCAAAGATTGCTCTCGACTGGCGCAGCAATGAGATGGTGCCGGCCAGTGCGGTATATATGCTAGAATTTGCACGCCGCACCGGAATTCTCTTTTATTGTAGAAGTAAAAACAGTCTGAGGTCTAGGGTTAGTTTCTGTCTGTTCTTGGTCTGTGTTTTTCAAGCAGTGTATAGAAGATATAATATCCACAGGCAATTCAAAGTATTGGATATTTAGGAGGTTTGTAAGGGAAATAATTGTTTATCTATGGAGATGTCCATGTTGATTGTTAAAGGGGTACTCCCGTGGAAACCTTTTTTTTTAAAGCAACTGGTGCCAGAAAGTTAAACAGATTTGTAAATTACTTCTATTAAAAATTCTTAAACCTTCCAGTACTTTTTCGGGGCTGTGTACTAAAGAGAAATCCAAAAAAGAAATGCATTTACTCTGATGTCATGACCACAGTGCTCTCTGCTGACCTCTGCTGTCCATTTTAGGAACTGTCCAGAGCAGGAAAAAATCCCCATATCAAACATATGCTGCTCTGCACAGTTCCTAAAATGGACAGCAGAGGTCAGTAGAGAGCACTGTGGTCATGACATCAGTGGAAATTAGTTTCTTTTTTTGGATTTCTCTTTAGTATACAGCCCCTAAAATGTACTGGAAGGATTAAGATTTTTTTTAAAGAAGTGATTTACAAATCTGTTTAACTTTCTGGCACCAGTTGATTTAAAAAAAAAAAAAAAAATAATAATTTCCACGGGAGTACCCCTTTAGCTCCTTAACGACAATGGACGTAAATGTACATCATGGTGATGTGGTACTTAGCGCACCATGACGTACATTTACACGACGCCATGGTTGCAAGCACCGGAGCGGTGCTCGCGACATGCCAGTCAGGTCCCGGCTGCTATCAGGAGCCAGGGAACCACTGGATGTCCGCCATTAACCCCTCAGATGCTGTGATCAATACAGATCACGGCATCTGCGGCAATGCGGTACTTTGCACGGATGATCGGATCGTCCGCAGCGCTGCCACTGGGAATCGATCATCCAGCATGGTGGCGGGAGGTCCCCTCACCTGGCTCCTGCCGTCTCCCGGGGTCTTCTGCTCTGGTCTGCAATGGAGCCGACCAGAGCAGAAGATGACCGATAATACTGAGCAGTGCTATGTCCTATACATACCACTGCACAGTATTAGCAATCAACTGATTGCAATGAATAGTCCCCTATGGGGGCATAAAAAGTGTAAAAAAATAAAATAAAAAAAAAGTTAAATAAATAAAAAAGTGAAAAATCCCCTCCCCCAATAAAAAAGTAAAATGTCCATTTTTGCCATTTTACCCCCAAAAAAGCATCATAAAAATAATGAATACACATATTTGGTATCGCCGCATGCGTAAAAGTCTGAACTATTAAAATATTGTTAATCATCCCGTACGATGAACGGCGTAAACGTAAAAAAATTTAAAAAGTCCCAAATTGCTTCTTTTTTGTCACATTTTATTCCCAAAAACTTATAAAAAATTATTAAAAAGTAAAACCTAAGCAAAAGTGGTACTGATAAAAATTACAGATCATGGCGCAAAAAATGAGCCCTCATACAGCCCCATATACGGAAAAATGAGAAAGTTATAGGTGGTCAAAATAGGGCAATTTCAAACATACTAATTTTGTTAAAATGGTTGAGATTTTTTTTTAAGTAGTACAATTATAGAAAAGCATATTACATGGTATCATTTTAATCGTATTGACCCACAGAATAAAGAAAACATGTAATTTTTACCAGAAAGTGTACAGCGTGAAAACAAAACCTTCCAAAATTTGCTAAATTGCGGTTTTCTTTTCAATTTTCCCACCTAAATAATATTTGTTTGGTTGACAAGCCCTCATATGGGTCTGTGGATGGAAATATAAGAGAGTTATGATTTTTAGAAGGCGAGGAGGAAAAACGAAAATGCTAAAATAAAATTGGTCTGGTCCTTAAGGCCAAAATGGGCCTGGTCATTAAGGGGTTATGTGTGCTATCAGATCACCAACGATATGTAGGTGTGCAGCCAAAAAAACCATGTTTATTTTTATTATTTTTTATTACATCATAAACAGTGAACCTTAATTGGCTGCTACAATGATATAAAGTAATAAGATTTATTGTGAATACAATAGTAAATAGGTCAGGTTGTGAAAACATGCCCTGTTTTTGGGATGTTTATGCTCTCTTTCCAGCCATCCACACCCCTATTTCTGGTTTGTAGGTTTATTGTAGATAATTGTGCCACAAATTCGGGCACAGACACAATTTGTGGTGCAAAGCACCAAATTATGACACACTGCGCTAGATTGTGCCTAACCTTACAAAAGCAGGTAGGGTTCACGTTAGTAAATCAGGGCCAATTTTTCAAAAATCAACATCACACTTGCCCTCAGATTATGTGTTTAGTAGTATTGTAGCTTCAGTTCCATTGAAGTAAATGGAACCAAGTTGTAATACCACAGACAGCTTGAGGACAAGTGTGGTGCTGTTTTTTTTGTTTTGGAAGAAATGAACTCTGCTTTTATATTTAAATAATAGAATTTGTGTAATATAAGTATTAAATACTTCAGTGAGAGAACAGATATAGATCTGTACATGGATGAACACCATTGGAGGGAAGATGGAACCAGAATAGTAATCACACATATTAATATACAATATGGATTTAATTCCTAAAGATCAAATGCAAAATGCACTTACTTGGGTAAACTTAGCAGTTTTGCCCCAGTCTATAAATACACACGTACTGCATAGACATTACAGTGTGATCTGTTATAATTATTGTCCATTAAAATAATGTAGGATGGATCTGTAATACAAAGCATGTTTTTTATTTGAGTGGCACTATCCCATTAAAGGGGTACTCCGCCTCTAGACATCTTATCCCCTATCCAAAGGATAGGGGATAAGATGTCAGATCGCCTGGGTCCCGCTGCTGGGGACCCCTGGGATCGCCGCTGCGGTATCCCCGCTGTCATTACTGCACAGAGCGAGTTCGCTCTGCACGTAATGACGGGCAATACAGGGGACAGAGCATTGTTACGTCACGGCCCCTGTATCGGCCCCTCGTGACGCTGCTCCGTCCCCTGTATCGCCCGTCATTACGCACAGAGCGAACTCACTCTGTGCAGCAATGATAGCGCAGTGCCGATTACGGGGGTCCATAGCAGCGGGACCGCGGCGATCTGATATCCCCTATCCTTTGGATAGGGGATAAGATTCTAGGGGTGGAGTACCCCTTTAACAGATTATATTGATTTTATTTATTTAAACAGCCCAACTGTATTAGGAGTGCATTTGTTAGATTTTTCTTACTTTTTAGTCATAGGTGACTTTATTTTGTTTTAGTTTTCCAACCAGAATTGAGAGAGTCAAGAACCAGTCTTCCTACTCTTATCGATCTAGCAGGATTTGAGTCTACAAGCCTACCTGAAGACCCAAAACTACTTCCTGACATAGCAGAGCAACCATCAGCACTGATCCCTATCCTTCCTCCTCCTCCACCTTTACCCACACAATCAAGACCTCATTCTTCAGATCACGCTCTTACTCACATGAATAGTGCCACAAACTCACTCTGCTTGCTTGATGAAGAGTTGTTGTATCTTGGTAAGGATATTAATTCAACTATTATTCAAAATCCAAATCCATCTTTTCCCAACATCATCTGTTGTTACAGTGGGTTATTGAGGTCACTGTTACATAGTCTATACCCCACAGCAGGTAAGTTAGAGGATATCTTCCCAGCAAAATATCAATATAAAGCCTATAGGAAGTGCTCTTTAATACTTAACTTTTAATAGATATATCAATAAAATTAACCAAAATTGTTACCCTAGTAAAATAGAATTAAATAGTAGTACCAAATGTACCAGATGTACAAGGCCCATCGCGCTTCCACTACATTCAGTAGTTTCCTCAGGGGAATAGCATTGGCACAATTGATTATCAAGAATAGATAAGACAATCAAAATGCGTATATAACAATAGTCGGGTCAAATACCATTTTCTCCAACAGCCAAATATCCCAAATTTCTAGTGTGCACCACTATGCATGGACAGACAGGTGTAAATATAAATCACTGTGTATGTCCAGAATAGCGCTTGGTTGGATAGAAAAACACATACACAATACCAGACTGGCCTGTTTCCTGTAGGTAACCTGGAAAGAAGAAATAGAAGCCACATTTAAACTAGGCCTAATCAAATCTTTTGTATGATGCCAATGTGCTCATTGTCCAGGAGTTACCTGTCGTCACCCAGGAAACCTAGAAAAGACAGACAAAAACCCCATTAGGGGTGCTACTGAGATGGCCAAATACCTGAAAGAGAAGATACTGCCAATTATTGGCTACTCACGGTCCTGCGTCAGGTGTATAATGCAAGCAGGAGTGTTTTTGTCTGTCTTTTCTAGGTTTCCTGGGTGATGACAGGTAACTCCTGGACAATGAGCACACTGGCATCATACAAAAGGTTTGGTTAGGCCTAGTTTAAATTTGGCTTCTATTTCTTCTTCCCAGGTTACCTACAGGAAACAAGCCAGTCCGGTATTGTATATGTGTGTTTCTATCAAACCAAGCGCTATTCAGGGCATACACAGTGATTTATATTTACACCTGTCTGTCCATGCATAGTGGTGCACAGTAGAAATTAGGGATATTTGGCTGTAGGAGAAAATGGTATTTGACCCGACTATTGTTATATATGCATTTTGATTGTCTTATCTATTCTTGATAATCAGTTGTGCCAATGCTATTCCCCTGAGGAAACTACTGAATGTAGTGGAAACGCATTGGGCCTTGTACATCTGGTACAATTGGTACTACTAATTAATTCTATTTTACTAGGGTCACAATTTTGGTGAATTTTATTGATATATCTATTAAGTATTAAAGAGCACTTCCTATGGGCTTTATATTCCCCTATTCTTGTTGTTACAGTGGGGCAAAAAAGAATTTAGTCAGCCACCAATTGTGCAAGTTCTCCCACTTAAAAAGAAGAAGGCCTGTAATTTTCATCATAGATATACCTCAATTATGAGAGACATAATGAGAAAAAAATATCCATAAAATCACATTGTCTGATATTTAAAAAATTTATTTGCAAATTATGGTGGAAAATAAGTATTTGGTCACCTACAAACAAGCAAGATTTCTGGCTCTTAGTGACCTGTAACTTCTTCTTTAAGAGTCTCCTCTGTCCTCCACTCATTACCTGTATTAATTGCACCTGTTTGAACTCGTTATCAGTATAAAAGACACTTGTCCACAGCCTCAAACAGTCACACTCCAAACTCCACTATGGCCAAGACCAAAGAGCTGTCGAAGGACACCAGAAACAAAACTGTAGATCTGCACCAGGCTGGAAGACTGAACCTGCAAAAGGCAAGCAGCTTGGTGTGAAGAAAGCAACTGTGGGAGCAATTATCAGAAAATGGAAGACATACAAGACCACTGATAATCTCCCTCGATCTGGGGCTCCACGCAAGATCTCACCCCAAGAATCTCATCACAAGAACGGTGAGAAAAAATCCCAGAACCACAGGGGGGGACCTAGTGAACGACCTGCAGAGAGCTGGGGCCAAAGTAACAAAGGCTACCATCAGTAACACACTACGCCGCAAGGGACTCAAATCATGCAGAGCCAGATGTGTCCCCCTGCTTAAGCCAGTACATGTCCGGGCCCCTCTGAAGTTCGCTAGAGAACATTTGGATGATCCAGAAGAGGAATGGGAGATTGTCAGATGAAACCAAAGTAGAACTTTTTGGTAAAAACTCAACTCATCATGTTTGGAGGAGAAAGAATGCTAAGTTGCATCCAAGGCAAACACCATACCTACTGCGAAGCATGGGGATGGAAACATCATGCTTTGGGACAGTTTTTCTGCTAAGGAAACAGGACGACTGATCGGTGTAAAGGAAAGAATGAATGGGGCCATGTTTCGTGGGATTTTGAGTGAAAACCTCCTTCCATCAGCAAGGGCATTGAAGATGAAACATGGCTGGGTCTTTCAGCATGATAATGGTCCCAAACACACCACCCAATCAACCAAGGATTGGCTTTGTAAGAAGCATTTCAAGGTCTTGGAGTGGCCTAGCCAGTCTTCAGATCTCAACCCCATAGAAAACCTTTGGAGGGAGTTGAAAGTCAGCATGGAGGAATGGGCCAAAATACCAGAAACAGTGTGTGAAAACCTTGTGTAGACTTACAGAAAACGTTTGACCTCTGTCATTGCCAACAAAGGGTATATAACAAAGTACTGAGGTGAACCTTTGTTATTGACCAAATAATTATTTATTTTCTACCATAATTAGCAAATTCTTAAAAAATCTGACAATGTGATTTTATGGATTTTTTTTTCTCATTAGGACTCTCATAGTTAAGGTATACCTATGATGAAAATTACAGGCCTCTCATCTTTTTCAGTGGGAGAACTTGCACAATTGGTGGCTGACTAAATACTTTTTTTTTTTTTTTTTGCCCTACTGTAGTTCATAAAGATGAAAAAAGGTTCTGAAAATCAGGTTTAACCTATTTTTTCTCTACTGTGTTAATCCAGAGGAAGGCAAAAAAAATAAAAACATTATGAGGCTAATGCCAATTGCCCCATACTGTGGGGAAAAACCCCTTCCGGACTTAAAATATGGTGATCAGAATAAATCCCTGGATCCAAATTCTTTCCCTATAGATCTAGTATCCATAACCTGTAATGTTATCACTTTGCAGAAATACGTCTAGGCCTCTTTTAAACTCTTTTATTGAGTTCACCATGACCACCTCCTCTGGCTGAGAGTTCCCCCATCTGTGCTGGTGTAGAAACCTTCTTTCCTCTAGTCATAAAGGATGCCCCCTTGTTATAGATACAGTCCTGGGTGTAAATAGATGATGGGAGAGATCTCTGTACTGTCCCTGATATATTTATACATAGCTATTAGGTCACCCCTTAGCCCTCTTATTACTCTGGTTGCCTTTCTTTGAACCCTCTTCAGCCTACTATACCTTTCTTGTACACTGGTGTCTAGTACTGTACAAAGTAATCTATATGTGGCCTGACCACATTGGTAGAATTATTTCCTTATCGTGGGCATCTATGCGCCTATTGATGCACCCCATGATTTTATTTGTCTTGGCAGCAGCTGCTTGACACTAGCTGCTACAGTTAAATTTACTGTTAACTAAAACTCCTTTACCATGTCAGTTGTCTTCAGTGTTTTCTAACTTAGTACATAATCCCAGCCTGGATTTTTCCTCTCCATTTGCATAATCTTACGTTTATCTGTGTTAAAGGGGTATTCCAGGAAAAACTTTTTTTTTATATATCAACTGGCTCCAGAAAGTTAAACAGATTTGTTAATTACTTCTATTAAAAAATCTTAATCCTTTCAGTACTTATGAGCTTCTGAAGTTAAGGTTGTTCTTTTCTGTCTAAATCCTCTCTGATGACACCTGTCTCGGGAAACGCCCAGTTTAGAAGCAAATCCCCATAGCAAACCTCTTCTAAACTGGGCGTTTCCTGAGACAGATGTCATCAGAGAGGATTTAGACAGAAAAGAACAACCTTAACTTCAGATGCTCATAAGTACTGAAAGGATTAAGATTTTTTAATAGAAGTAATTTACAAATCTGTTTAACTTTCTGGAGCCAGTTGATATATATAAAAACGTTTTTTTCTGGATAACCCCTTTAAACCTCATCTGCCACTTTTCAACCCAAGCCTCTAAACTATCCAGATCCATTTGTAACAGTACACTGTCCTCTATTGTGTTGTCTACTATACACAGTGCTCTGTCCTCTATTGTTAACCACTTTGCAGAGCTTAGTATCATCTGCAAAGATTGATACTTTACTATATAATCCCTCTCTGTTGTGAGGCTACAATAAAGCCAAGGCCGATTTAGCTGAAATTGGTGGATGCAACCAGTAATAGTCTGTGGCCAGCTTTAAGCTCAGTGACTGAAGTATCAGATTCTATTCCTTATATTCATTATCACTTTTTCTTAGGTATTGATGATCCATCATCAGGTGCAGCAAAAGAATCATCTTCAGGCTCCAAGTTGGATATATTCCAGGTATTGCCATATGCACACATTTCAGTATTCATTTTCTTTTTGTCAATTGTAACTCAAGCTCCGACTGTTTCTTTTAGGTCGACAGCAAAGAAATAGATTTTTTCACAGGACCATCACTTGATCCACTTACCTCAACGGCTACCCCATTATTGGCACAACAAGTAATACCAATGGCTTCAATTAATTCCTACTCCTCACCCACTACCTATACCACTGTATTTAATACTGCTCAAACAACAGTGTCCACAACTGCCGCTCCTCCAGGGGGCATTAAACTGCATGAGCTTGAGGTACTTGGGCAGCAACTTTTGGAGGAGGCAAAAGGGTGAGTTTTACAAGAATTATTTGTGAGTTTCTTAGTATGCTAACCCAAATGAGCAGATGCCAAAAAATCTCTTATTTATTTTTTGTTTTAGAGCATCAGCTAAGACTGCAGCTTCTTCTACTGTTTCCAGCACAATAACAACCTTGATAGCAACGCAGTCTCCAGCTGCTGGAGCTATAGTTTCTGCACAGTCCTTTGGCTCCTTGCCTGTTGCCCCCAGTAGCCCACTCTTCCTACCACATCAGCAGGAAAGTCCTCAAAAATGCTCCTATATATCCCTAACAAATGTGACTGTAGCTTTGGAATCTATTAGACCTAGTAAGTTGTCTGTTTCTTAAAGAAATGTTTATTTATCAAAATGCTACTTTAATCCAGTGTTATAACATGCTATCTTATATACGATAAAGATAAAACTTATGGAAAGCCTGCAGATCTTTAAAATGAAGAACAACATTGAATGAGTATTCCCATCTCAGCTGGGACCCCCGCCACTCCCAAGAAAGGAGGCAGAGTTCTTCACAGAATTGAACACACTGCACTCCATTTATTCTCTATGGTGTCGCCAAACATTTCCAAGTGCTAATTATGGATAGGGGATAATAAGCGGAGATAGGAATACCCATTTAAAGTAAATGAAGATGTGTTGCAGTTCCCTGCACAGTGGGTGGCCACAAATGCCTCGATGATGGAAAATATTCTGAAGGACCCACAGAGCTTAATTAGTACTGCAATGCCAGAAGACGCCAGTAGGTTAAAGGGGTACTCCAGTGCTAAACATCTTATCCCCTATAAAGGGGATAAGATGTTAGATCGCAGGGAACCCACTGCTGGGGACCCCTGCGATCTCTCCTGCAGCACCCCTGTTTTTCAGCTGCATAGAGCAAGGATTGCTCTGTGGCTGATGACGGGTGGTGCAGGGGACAGAGTATCGTGATGTCGGGCCACACCCCTTCAATGCAAGTCTATGGGAGGGGGCGTGGTGTGGGGGCCGCCATGCCCCTCCCATAGACTTGCATTGAGGGGGCAAAGCCGTGACATCACAATACTCCGTCCCCTGCACCGCCTGCCATCAGATCCTCGCTCTGAGATCACGGGGGTCCCCAGCAGTGGGATCCCCGCGATCTAACCTCTTATCCACCATCATTTTGATAGTGGATAAGATGTTTAGTACCCCTTTAAGAAATGACAGACTAGGAGTCTTGTCTACAAATGCTCGAAGTTTAGGGAATAAGATCAGTAATATCAGGAAGTATTACTTTACTGAAAGAGTAGTGGATGAATAGAATAGCCTTCCTGCAGAAGTGGTAGCTACAAATACAGTGAACTGATTGAAACAAAAGAAGAAACAGGAGCGCTTCCTGGTGTGACACCTTCAGGCTTTCAAGTATAAAAACAGTGAGCCAAAGACATTTGAAACGGTTTCGTACCGCATAGTACATCTTTTATATAAACTTTTATGAGTATTTTTCAGACTCTCTCGTTGCAGCGCCCTGTGATCTTCCGTGGTGGTGTGCGATAGTGTGGTCTAGTGAACTAGTTGAAGCATGCAATGGGATAGGCATACAACCATTCTTCATACAAGATAGGGCCAGGGACTATTCATAGTATTCAGGATATTGGGCAGACTAGATGGGCCAAATGTTTCTTACCTGCTGACACATTCTATGTTTCTATGTTTTAACCCCTTCATTCTGAGGATGTGTGGGTCTTGGCAGTCAAACCTTAAAGGGTAGCTCCCACCATCCTATTTTTTTTGCTAGCCCATTCCACCCCGCCCCCCCCCCTCCTCTACGGCACTAGCCCGTTCCCTCCTCTCCCCCCCCCCCCCCCCCCCGCATACCCCGCTCCCTCATTACACTTGCAGTTACTGCAGAGTCCGGCAGCGGGCGTGTAGGGACAGCGGCGGCAACGAGGCGGCGATGTGCGGGAGGAGTGGCCTCCCAGCCAGTGGCCGGGGAGCCAATGCGCTCGCTCCCGCCTGTCTGATTGACAGGCAGGGAGCGAGTGCAGCCTAACTGAAAAAGGACTGATTGTCACTCCAAAATCAGTCCTTTTTCAGTGGCCGGTATTTAAATGTAAATTAAACCTTTTTAATGAAAAAAAAAATAATAAAAGTATAATAGAGATATCTTGTAGTACATAAGTACTACAACATATCAAAAAATAAAGTTGGTGACAGTGCCCATTTAACTGATAAATTAGTGATTGTATTTCCTATGCTTGGTAAACCCCTTTTAAAGCCTAAGTTCACTGTGAGACAACGTTTACCACAAAGATTATTCTAAAGCTGTATTGTATTTATTTCCTACATATCTATTGCAAATAGTGTGTGTATGCAATGCATTTGGAAAGTCTTTCCAATCTACACTCATTGGCCCAGATTTATCAAACTGTGTGAAAAAGTGGAGAGATTTTCCCACAGCAACCGATCACAGCTCAGCTAACGAGCTCTGGTAAAGTGAAAGCTGAGCTGTGATTGGTTGCTGTGGGAAAATCTCTCCACTTTTTCTGTCACAAAGTTTGATAAATCGGGCCATTTTCCTATCAATAGAATGTAAACAAAATTGGAAAAATGTATTAAAAAGAAAGATAACATTTCACATGGACATAATTATTCAGAGCCTTTTCTATGACATTTTTTCTCTGGGGGCCTCCCATTTCTCTTGATCATCTTTGAGATGTTTCTACACTTGATTAGAGTTCACCTTAAGTCAGTTGATTAAACATTATTTGGAATGAACCCAATGGCCACTGGCTTAGCTTCTAGGATCCTGTGTGCAGATGGAAGAAACTTTCAGGTCATCACTGCAGCACTCCACCAATCTGGTCTTAATGGGGTACTCCACCCCTAGACATCTTATCCCCATCCAAAGGATAGGGGATAAGATGTCTGATCGCGGGGGTCCCGCCGCTGGGGACCCCCGCAATATAGCATGCGGCACCCACCTGTTTCTTGTCCGGAAGCACTGGAGGGTCTGGGTTGCGACCACGGGAACGGAAGTCCGTGACATCATGACTCCGCCCCGTGTGACGTCACACCCCGTCCCCTCAATGCAAGTCTCCAGCGCTTCCGGACAAGAAATGGGTGGGTGCCGCATGCTATATTGCGGGGGTCCCCAGTGGCGGGACCCCCGCGATCAGACATCTTATACCCTATCCTTTGGATAGGGATAAGATGTCTAGGGGTGGATTACCCCATTAAGACCAGATTGGTGGAGTGCTGCAGTGATGACCTGAAAGTTTCTTCCATCTGCACACAGGATCCTAGGAGCTAAGCCAGTGGCCATTGGGTTCATTCCAAATAATGTTTAATCAACTGACTTAAGGTGAACTCTAATCAAGTGTAGAAACATCTCAAAGATGATCAAGAGAAATGGGAGGCCCCCAGAGAAAAAATGGCATAGAAAAGGCTCTGAATAATTATGTCCATGTGAAATGTTATCTATCTTTTTAATACATTTTTTCCAATTTTGTTTACATTCTATTGATAGGATAATGCCCCAGATTTATCAAACTTTGTGAGAGAAAAAGTGGAGTGATTTTCCCACAGCAACCAATCACAGCTCAGCTTTCACTTTACCAGAGCTCGTTAGCTGAGCTGTGATCGGTTGCTGTGGGAAAATCTCTCCACTTTTTCACACAGTTTGATAAATCTGGGCCAATGAGTGTAGATTGGAAAGACTTTCCAAATGCATTGCATACACACACTATTTGCTATTGCAGATATGTAGGAAATAAATACAATACAGCTTTAGAATAATCTTTGTGGTAAACGTTGTCTCACAGTGAACTTAGGCTTTAACCCCTTAAGGACGCAGGACGTAAATGTACGTCCTGGTGAGGTGGTACTTAACGCACCAGGACGTACATTTACGTCCTAAGCATAACCGCGGGCATCGGAGCGATGCCCGTGTCATGCGCGGCTGATCCCGGCTGCTAATCGCAGCCAGGGACCCGCCGGCAATGGCCGACGCCCGCGATCTCGCGGGCGTCCGCCATTAACCCCTCAGGTGCCGGGATCAATACAGATCCCGGCATCTGCGGCGGTTCGCGATTTAAATGAACGATCGGATCGCCCGCAGCGCTGCTGCGGGGATCCGATCATTCATAACGCCGCACGGAGGTCCCCTCACCTTCCTCCGTGCGGCTCCTGGCGTCTCCTGCTCTGGTCTGTGATCGAGCAGACCAGAGCAGGAGATGACCGATAATACTGATCTGTTCTATGTCCTATACATAGAACAGATCAGTATTAGCAATCATGGTATTGCTATGAATAGTCCCCTATGGGGACTATTCAAGTGTAAAAAAAAATGTAAAAGTAAAAGTAAAAAAAAAGTGAAAAATCCCCTCCCCCAATAAAAAAGTAAAACGTCCGTTTTTTCCTATTTTACCCCCAAAAAGCGTAAAAAAAATTTTTTATAGACATATTTGGTATCGCCGCGTGCGTAAATGTCCGAACTATTAAAATAAAATGTTAATGATCCCGTACGGTGAACGGCGTGAACGAAAAAAAAAAAAAAAGTCCAAAATTCCTACTTTTTTAATACATTTTATTTAAAAAAAATTTATAAAAAATGTATTAAAAGTTTTTTATATGCAAATGTGGTATCAAAAAAAAGTACAGATCATGGCGCAAAAAATGAGCCCCCATACCGCCACTTATACGGAAAAATAAAAAAGTTAGAGGTCATCAAAATAAAGGGATTATAAACGTACTAATTTGGTTAAAAAGTTTGTGATTTTTTTTAAGCGCAACAATAATATAAAAGTATATAATAATGGGTATCATTTTAATCGTATTGACCCTCAGAATAAAGAACACACGTCACTTTTACCATAAATTGTACGGCGTGAAAACAAAACCTTCCAAAATTGGCAAAATTGCGTTTTTCGTTTTAATTTCCCCACAAAAATAGTGGTTTTTTGGTTGCGCCATACATTTTATGATATAATGAGTTATGTCATTACAAAGGACAACTGGTCGCGCAAAAAACAAGCCCTCATACTAGTCTGTGGATGAAAATATAAAAGAGTTATGATTTTTAGAAGGCGAGGAGGAAAAAATGAAAACGTAAAAATTTAATTGTCTGAGTCCTTAAGGCCAAAATGGGCTGAGTCCTTAAGGGGTTAAAAGGGGTTTACCAAGCATAGGAAATACAATCACTAATTTATCAGTTAAATGGGCACTGTCACCAACTTTATTTTTTGATATGTTGTAGTACTTATGTACTACAACATATCTCTAATATACTTTTATTATTTTTTTTTCATTAAAAAGGTTTAATTTACATTTAAATACCGGCCACTGAAAAAGGACTGATTTTGGAGTGACAATCAGTCCTTTTTCAGTTAGGCTGCACTCGCTCCCTGCCTGTCAATCAGACAGGCGGGAGCGAGCGCATTGGCTCCCCGGCCACTGTGGGAAAATCTCTCCACTTTTTCTCACACAGCTTGATAAGATGTCTAGGGGTGGAGTACCCCTTTAATGGCAGAGTGGCCAGGTAGAAGCCTCCCCTCAGTAAAAGACACCTGATAGCATGTCTGGAGTTAAAAAAAAAAAAAAAAATCACCTTACTGACACTCAGATGTGAGAATCTCAGATTATCTAGTTAGACTAAACGAAGATTAAAGTTTCCAGCCTTGAGTGTCATGCCTGGAGGAAACCAGGCACATCTCATCACCTGCCCAATACCCTACTGTAAAGCACTGTGAAGCCAGCATCATGCTGTGAGAGCGTTTTTGTCACCTGGGACAGGGAGACTGGTCTGTGATGAGGGAAAGCTGAATGGTGCAAGGTACAAGGTATATTCTAATGAAAACCTGATCCTTAGGGCTCCGGACCTAAGACTCAGCCAAAGGTTTTATTTTTAAGACGACAACACAAGAGTGGCTTAGGGAATGTCCTTGAGTGGCCCAGCCAGAACCCTGAATTAAACCCAATCGATCATCTCTAGAGACACCCAAAGATGGCCATCCATCGATGGTCCCCATGGAATTTCAAAGAGGTTGAGGTGATCTACAGAGAAGAATGACAGAAAATCCCCAAATCAAAGGTGTAAAAGCCAGTGGCACCATCCCCATGGTAACTGGAGGCTCTAATGGCTGCCAAAGGTGCTCCAAATAATTGCTCAGCAGAGGGTTTGAATACTTATGTACTTGCAATTTTTTAGTTTGTAACTGTATTGAAAGAAAAAGATTTCTAACATTTTCAGTTTGTGATTATGGGGTATTGACTGCTAAGATTTATGGGAGAAAATAATTTTTTATTTAAGCACAAGGCAGCAACAAAATGTGAAAAAAGTGTCAGGGTTTCAAGACTTTCTGAATGTGTTGTATGTAGTCAACTCTTGCCTGTAATGTAAAAGTGTTTACAACCAGGTAAATAATTATAAATAATAATAATACAATTATAAAATATTGTATATAATATTGTAATAAAAGCTTGAATAAAGCTAGAGCAGGCAAAACAAATATTCATTGCTACAACTACCTTTCAGGTTCCCTCCTCCCTCTGACTGCATATGATAAGAATGGTTTTCGTATATTGCTGCACTTTGCTAAGGATTGCCCCCCTGATCGTTCCGATGTCCTTGTGGTAATCATTTCTATGATTAATACAGCTCCACTTCCAATCCGAAAAATTCTTTTTCAGGCAGCAGTTCCAAAGGTGAGCAAGCAAAACGAATAGTTCACCTCCACATAACAGAATACAGAAATAGGCCAGATGGCTCTAAAACAGTGTTATTTACCATTATATACATTTGTGCCTATGCTCTGGTGTTTTCTTTATAATCCTTTAACTAAGAATGATTTATGTCCGACCGCTGTGATTCATATGTTAATGGTATAACCTAGCAGTCGACAGTAGCCAATAGCTCTCCTTAAGGGTTATCTGGGCTTTAGAACTGATGGCCTATCCTTATGACAAACCATCTTTTATTAGATTGGCATGGGTCTGACTCCCAGCATCCCCAATAATCATTGCCATACGAAATGTATCGCCAATGTTAGGTGCTGCAGTCTGGTGAAAATAGTATTTCAGTATACGAAGTAGAAGGAAACAACTCTATCTCATTTAAAAATTATTGAAATAGTCTCTTGTTCACTTTAGACAATGAAGGTGAAGTTGCAGCCTGCATCCGGGACAGACTTGGCAGCATTTAATCCTATCCTGCCCCCATCATCAATTACACAAGTTATGTTACTGGCAAACCCTCTGAAGGTAAACTGACAGATGGAAATCATGTTTGTAAGTGTTGTAGGGGCAAGTAGTTGCTCAGGCTTGTTAGCAGAGCAGATATAAAAAAAAAAAAAAAAAGGGTATTTTTTGGAGATCACGGATAGGGGATAAGATGTTTAGAGTGGAGAACCCCTTTAAATAAGAGCATCACCCCGTATGTAATTCACTAATAGTGTTATAACAAATTGTAATGACTTCAGCATGCTTTTGCATGGTTTATGCGACAGGAAGTTGTGTTTTTTTTCTTTTATTGTCAGTGTGGTGTTGTCTCCAGCTATTATTGTCTGCCACTCTCTCCCGAGACAAGGCATCATCCTCTGCTCTCTTAGGAAATGTGATTGGCTTTAGCCTCTCCCCGAGTGATGTCAACGCCTCTGACCTGCCATCTCACATATACATATATATCTTTATTGGGACATTTGGGGAAATGAGGAAGGCAGTGGCGGAGACAGGCTGCTGCAACCTCATTGTGCAATAGTCTGCTTTGAAATTAGATGTTCTGCAACAGCTCTTAGTGGAGAACCTGCAGGTGTGGGAGGACTGTGATTGAGAGCTGAGAGACAGCAATGTATTCTAGGAATTGTACTACTGAGCATCTGCTCAACCAGAAAGTACAGGACTAAGACCTCCCAAAAAATGGATTATTGGAGGTTTCCAAAACTTGTTTAACAAAAAACATTTGAAAAGTGAGTTTTATCAGAGGGGTAGTGAATCAGAGGGGTCGTCCAGGGAACTAAATGTATTCACTAGGGTATAAGTGTCTGATCGCGGTGGGGTCTGACCTCTGGGTGATTGGAGGGAGGTTGGCCCAGCGGTCGTACCCCCTGTGCATTGCATTTTAGCTATTCCTATTTAATTGCCACACTCATATGTAAGTGTCTGCAGCATTGTTTATCCAGTTCTAATGACTAAGGTTGTGGGGTTCCAACTCTGAATGATCAAATAGGCCAGCAGTAGTGGGGGGGGGGGGGAGAGAGGGGATGGAATAGATTGAGGGTGTGTGGCCTAGATGCACTGGTGGTGAGGTGCAATTTATCAGAGCTTTCCTCAAGCTTTGTTGTTATTGGGGGAACGGTACTACCATATGAGCAGGAAACCCCCCTCCAAAAAACCTAAATCAGTTTCTATACAAAATACTGCAGGGACACGTAATGGGGATTGATGAGTCTACGCATCTTGGCTCAGATATCTAGTCTACACAATGGCTACAGTCATGCCAGAACACCATAGTGCAGGGAACGGCCTTTGACGCTCTTAAAGGTAATCCTGAATTAAAAGCACTACTGGTCTTACTACCATCTAAAGAGGACATGAGAGCACTAACGAGTAACCTAAAGGGAGCATAGAGTTGCAACCTGCAAGTAGTCCAGTTCTGATATACCTATCCGGTAACAGCAAGTTGCTGAAGTAGTCGGTCACAATTACTATCCAAGACCTCCACACAGACTCCTGACTTAAATACTACTCTGACTGGCCTCTTCAGTTCGCTGTTACTATTTGATAGAGCACTGTGTACACCAAGTTTGGACCCCACAAGCCTGAGAATGTGATCTGCACGATTCACCGCTGTTCCATGAAAGAGGACCTTATTGAAAGAAATATAGAAGAGATAAAAGAAAAAGTGGAAGGAGGACAGCGCCTCTTGTAATCCTGCGGATAGTATGATTGGGTGAGCTTCTGAATTATAAACTCTCACCTGGTGAAATCAGGTATCGGGCATATCACCCCTATAGCCGGGGTATAAAACAGGGATTGCAGGCCTCAGGAGCTTGACCGGGATCCGTGACAGCGATTCCGGTAATATGAATTTGCAAGAAAAAAGGAAAAAAAACTCCAATAGTGGCGCTATCCCATACAAAGGTGACAATGACTGGTAGGATAAACTCAGTCGTATTTTAATGATAAAACATATAGCAGGTGACAACCATAAGCAAGACGCTTTTCGGGTAAAGGCTTACCCTTTCTCAATTGCAGGTGTAAGGTCTGGACAGTGGAAGGCTTCTATATATATTCAAAAAAAGACCGCCAAAGTGCAAGGAAAGGAAGGGGCGTGGTAAGCCCAGCATACTTCGTAAAACTGTTAGAACATACAAATTATTATATACTCACAATTCCATTCCTTTCCTCTGTTTTAGTCTTTCATAGGGCCGCTGTCAGACACACTATTACTTCTGATGTTATGCCAGCCCATTCATGTGTATTGGCGTATGTTTACAAACACATCCACGTCATCACGTTTTTCAAGCTTTCATTCATAAAATTACTGGCCACGCTCTGCTAACTCCTGGTTTTATTATTATTGACTATACATTTTAATATAACGCTGTATATGCTGTTCTTTTCTCACGAATATAATCATCGCTTAGGATTTATTGATCTTTTTATAGTCATTGATACATGGCTTTTACTATCTGCACCGCTTGTGTTAACCCTGTAGGTATTACATCCGGTGCCGCTTATATAACCATGTAACTGCTATTATTATAAGATTACCGTTGACATTGCATATTTTAATCATTTAAGTTATTTTGTATTATAGCCTTTTTACTAATTGTATTCATCTTAAGTGTTAAGTTTTAATTTGTATGTTATAACAGTTTTACGAAGTATGCTGGGCTTACCACGCCCCTTCTTTTCCTTGCACTTTGGCGGTCTTTTTTTGAATATGTATGTATATATATATATATATATATATATATATATATATATAGAAGCCTTTCACTGTCCAGACCTTACATCTGCAATTGAGAAAGAGTAAGTCTTTACCCGAAACGCGTCTTGCTTATGGTTGTCACCTGCTATGTTATATGTTTTATCATTAAAATACGACTGAGTTTATCCTACCAGTCATTGTCAACTTTGTATGGGATAGCGCCACTATTGGAGTTTTTTTCCTTTTTTCTTGCAAATTATTGAAAGAAAGGTAGATTGCAAGATGTTTTTGATGGTGCTCAGCGGTGCCTCTTTCCAGACCTGTCGCGCCGGGCACTGTGCCAGCATGCTGGCCTTAAACTACATTATACTACTCTCCAATCTTCAGTTTTGGAATATCTTGTAAACATGGGGACTCTTATTTGCCTTAAAGTGATACTCCGTTGCTAGCCAGCCCCTATCCTTTGTATAGGGAATAAAATAAGATGTCTGATCGTGGGGGTTCCTGCCGCAGGGCCCTCCGCAATCTCAGCATTCGCGTAACTCCCTTAGATATATATTGTGGGGGCGTGACAAACACAGCTTTGGGTTGTGGTCGCTAGTAATCCGGCCTGAAGTGGAGATTACTCCGTGTATGTGGATTACCGGGTGCCAGGGCCGGACCCCTGTGACCAGACACTTAAAGGGGTATTCCAGGCCAAAACTTTTTTTTATATATCAACTGGCTCCGGAAAGTTAAACAGATTTGTAAATTACTTCTATTAAAAAATCTTAATCCTTCCAATAGTTATTAGCTTCTGAAGTTGAGTTGTTGTTTTCTGTCTAACTGCTCTCTGATGACTCACGTCCCGGGAGCTGTGCAGTTCCTATGGGGATATTCTCCCATCATGCACAGCTCCTGGGACGTGGCATCATCATTGAGCAGTTAGACAGAAAACTTTAGAAGCTAATAACTATTGGAAGGATTAAGATTTTTTAATAGAAATTATTTACAAATCTGTTTAACTTTCCGGAGCCAGTTGATATATATGTATATGTAATATGGGGCACTTTAGTGTGTGTGTGGTGCAACTACGTCCACAGCGCCTTATTTGCGGCTGTCAGCCGCGGCGCTGTTTCGGGTTGGGCGCTCTCAGTGCCGGCTTGCTTTCGCTTTGCCGACAGCGCCTTATACGCGGCTGCTATTACTTTCACTTTCGCCGCCAGTCTCTGCCGGCATTTAGACCGCTTTATTTCCCCGAGTGCGTATGCGTATGAGCGGGCGCCATGACAGTTCTTTTCGGCCGGTCTGTAGCTCCGCCCACAGGGCTGGGAGCTCTCAGAGGCACGAAGCAGCCTCCAATCAGCGCCGTGGGTGTGATTTTCAGTGAAATGGGGTCAGTTAGTTACTGCCTCGCTTCAGGCATGCCCCTCTCTTCCAATTGGCTGGCCTGTTCATTCACTCTAGCTGCATGGAGCGGGTTCTCCTCACTGCAGCTGACAGGGGACACAGGCTAGGGTGAGAAAGTTCCTGTCTCCTTTTCCCACATTATGTCCGTACCCAGTGCTGCTCCTCCCTCTAAATCAGAAACCTGGAACGTCAGTGATTTACTTTCTCTGTAAGCACTGTAATACCAAGATGTCTGGCTCTGCTGAGCCCACTTGCCCTGCCTGCTCCACTGCTCCCCCAGACGCCCTTATGCCCCTTCGGTCCCGGTGGGTTCAGCCGCTCCACCAGCCTGAGTCTCTTCCCTGACCCAGTATAGGGCTGACTTGACCCAAGTTTCCCGTTCAGTGGCTGAGGCCTCCCGGGAAGTGGTGTCCTCCTTGAAGGGGTCTTCCCTGCACAGGACCTCTGAGAGTGCCCGCTCCTAGTCTCCACATACTTCACGCTCCCACAAGTGTACTAGGGGGTTGCCTCGTCTGACTCTTCCATTGAGTCTTCAGATAGACGTGAGCGTTCCCCTCGTGGGTCCTGCCCCCCGTCATCTGGGCACAAACATCGCTCCTCCAGAGGACGTTCTCAAAATCGCCGCTCTGCCACGCCAGAGCTGCGTACCCGGCCAGGGTCGCCCCCCCCCCCCCCCCCCCCCCCCTCCAAGACTGCCTCTACTCATTCACATTCCCCTGGTGAACGAGGCTTCTGAGCTGGCATCTGACTCAGAGGACCGCTCGGACTCAATTGCAACGGTGAACTCATTGGTGACAGCCATAAGAGACACCTTTCACTTGGAGGACCCAGGATCTTCGGATGTCAATCCAGGAGTATCCTTTCATCGTGCTAAGCTAGCACCTCAAAGGTTCAGCTCTCATGCTGACTTTGACGACATTCTGGAATCTGCATGGAAACATCCAGACAAGAGGTTCCCGGGAATCAAGACGATTCAAGAACGTTATCCATTTGACAAGGACTTTGTCGCTAAGGTGGTTTCCCCTCCCTCAGTGGATCCACCAATCGCCCGGATCTCTAAGGCGACTACACTGCCTCTGGCAGATGCCGCTGCCTTCAAGGATCCCACGGACAAGAAGGTAGAATCCTTAGCGAAGTTTGCTTCTGAAGCAGCTGGCTCTTCTCTTCTTCCCATCTTCGCCTCAACATAGGTGTCTAAGGCCCTGTCGGAGTGGTGCCAAAAGCTCCATTAGGATATCTTAGCGGGATCCCGCTGCTGGGGACTCCCGGGATCGCCACTGTGGCACCGCGCTTTCATTACTACACAGAGCAAGTTTGCTCTGTGCGTAATGATAGGCAATACAGGGGACGTAGCAGTGTGACGTCATGGCCTGTCCCCTTATTGCAAGTCTATGGCAGGGGCGTGACTTCTGCCACACCCCCTCCCATAGACTTGTATTGAGGGGTTTGGCAGTTACATCATGAGGGGCAGAGCCATGTAACGATGCTCCGGCCCCTGTATCGCCCGTCATTACGCACAGAGCGAACTCGCTCTGTGCAGTAATGATAGCACGGTGCCGCAGCAGTAATACGGAGGGTCCCCAGCAGCGGAACCCCAGCGATCTGACATCTTATCCCCTATTCTTTGGATAGGGGATAAGATGTCTAGGGGCGGAGTACCCCTTTAAGCTAACAATTAAGTTTACAAGTTTTTATAGCTTTTTTCCAATGGCTTACAGTAGAGATGAGCGAACTTACAGTAAATTTGATTTGTCACGAACTTCTCGGCTCGGCAGTTGATGACTTATCCTGCATAAATTAGTTCAGCTTTCAGGTGCTCTGGTGGGCTGGAAAAGATGGATACAGTCCTAGGAAAGAGTCTCCTAGGACTGTATCCACCTTTTCAAGCCCACGGGAGCACCGGAAAGCTGAACTAATTTATGCAGGATAAGTCATCAACTGCGGAGCCGAGAAGTTCGTGACGAATCAAATTTACTGTAAGTTCGCTCATCTCTAGTTTACAGCTTCAGTCTTGAACTATTGACCCTCCATTCCCTTCACTTATACAAGTGTCTCTAGTCCTGCAAAAAACATTTACTTAATCCCTTATCAGTGAGAGGCTAGGTTACCCATGGGTTCCCTGTAACAGCAGAACACAACACTATGGAAAGTAGAAGTATTGCCGCTCCTAATTGTGCGTTGCGTGCCATATAGTGAAGCACATGAAAAGCATGCTTCTTCACGGTCACTTAACGTGTTCGTTTTGCGGTTACGTGAGGCACTGCATGCATTGGTCTTTATTCTTACAGTAGAGAAGTCATTAATTATAAATTTTTGTGAATTGGGACATTTAACCCCTTAAGGACACATGACGTTCTCATACGTCTCCATTTCCGAGTCCTTAAGGACACATGACTTATAAGAATGTCATGTGCTTTCCCGCAGCCATCTGGAGCGGAGTCGGTGCCCGATGTCTGCTGAAATCGTTCAGCAGGCATCCTGGCATATCACCCAGGGGGGGTCATTATGCCCCCCCCCCCATGTCGGCGATGGCCGCAGATCGCTGGACAATTCAGCCCAGCGATCTGCGGCGGATTCCGGGTCAATCGGGTCTCCAGTGACCCGGAATTACTGTCTCTGACGGCCCCGAACAGCCATAGCCAGCAGGGGTGAGGTGGCACTGGTGCCACCTCCCGATCGCCCTGATTCGTCGGACGGTTTACCGGCCGACCAATCAGGGCACCTGCTGCGGGTGTCACTCCCGCAACCCGCTCCTCCCCTCTTCCGGAGGACGTGAGCGGGTGCGGGATGTGGACCCCGGGAGCTGGGGACCCCGATCCCTGGCGTCAATGTTGGGATCGGGGCCCCAGGAGCAGCGGCGGCGGTGAGGGACTGACCTGCAGCGTGGATCAAGAGTTGGGTGAGTGACAGCCTCCTGCTGTTGCTTAGCAACAGCTCCCAGCATGCAAAAAGGGCATGCTGGGAGCTGTAGTTATGCAACAGCAGGAGGCAGACCACTACAACTCCCAGCATTCCCTTATGGGCATGCTGGGACTTATAGTGGGACTTTTTTTTCTATGGAAAAGTGTACCTTCAGCTGTTGTATAACTACAACTCCCAGCATGTACGGTCTATCAGTGCATGCTGGGAGTTGTAGTTTTGCAACAGCTGGAGGCATACTACTTTGGCTGGGACTGCTGGGGATTGTAGTTATGCAACAGCTGGAGACACACTGGTTTGCTACTTAACTCAGTGTTTCACGACCGGTGTGCCTCCAGCTGTTGAAAACTACAACTCCCAGCATGCACCGGACATGCTGGGAGTTGTAGTTTTGCAACAGCTGGAGGCACACTGGTTGTGAAACACTGAGTTAAGTAGCAAACCAGTGTGTCTCCAGCTGTTGCATAACTACATTCCCCAGCATTCCCAGCCAAAGTAGTATGCCTCCACCTGTTGCAAAACTACAACTCCCAGCATGCACTGATAGACCGTACATGCTGGGAGTTGTAGTTTTGCAACAGGTGGATGCCCCCCCCCCCCAATGTGAACGTACAGGGTACACTCACATGGGCGGAGGTTTACAGTAAATATCCGGCTGCAAGTTTGAGCTGCCAGCGAGAAACTACTGTGAACCTCCCGCCCGTGCGACTGTACCCTAAAAACAGTACACTAACACAAAATAAAAAGTAAAAAACATTACATATACCCCTTCACAGCTCCCCTCCCCAATAAAAATGAAAAACGTCTGGTACGCCACTGTTTCCAAAACGGAGCCTCCAGCTGTTGCAAAACTACTCACAGTATTGCCAGACAGCCACTGACTGTCCAGGCATGCTGGGAGTTTTACAACAGCTGGAGGCACCCTGTTTGGGAATCCCTGGCGTAGACTACCCCTATGTCCACCCCTATGCAAGTCCCTAATTTAGGCTTCAAATGCGCATGGTGCTCTCACTTTGGAGCCCTGTCGTATTTCAAGGCAACACTTTAGGGTCACATATGGAGTATCGCCGTACTCGGGAGAAATTGTGTTACAAATTTTGGGGGGTATATTCTGCCATTACCCTTTTTAAAAATTTAAAATTTTGGGGAAACCAAGCATTTGAGTTTTTTTTTTTTTACATATGCAAAAGTAGTGAAACACCTGTGGGGTATAAAGGTTCACTTTACCCCTAGTTACGTTCCCTGAGGGGTCTAGTTTCCAAAATGGTATGCCATGTGTTTTTTTTTTTTTGCTGTTCTGGCACCATAGGGGCTTCCTAAATGATGCATGCCCCCAGAGCAAAATTTGCTTTCAAAAAGCCAAATGTGACTACTCCTCTTCTGAGACCTGTAGTGCGCCAGCAGAGCACTTTTCACCCCCATATGGCGTGTTTTCTGAATCGGGAGAAATTGGGCTTCAAATTTTGGGAGTTATTTTCTGCTATTACCCTTTTTAAAAATGTAAATTTTTTGGGAAACCAAGCATTTTAGGTAAAAATGTTTATTTTTTTTTCATATGCAAAAATCGGGAATCACCTGTGGGGTATTAAGGTTCACTTTACCCCTTGTTATGTTCCCCAAGGGGTCTAGTTTCCAAAATGGTATGCCATGTGTTTTTTTTTTGCGGTTCTGGCACCATAGGGGCTTCCTAAAGGTGACAAGCCCCCCAAAAACAATGTGTCGCTCCTTCCCTTCTGAGCCCGCCAAACAATTAACATAGACATATGAGGTATATGCTTACTCGAGAGAAATTGGGTTTCAAATACCAGTAAAAATTTTCTCCTTTTTACCCCTTGCAAAAATTCAAAAATTGGGTCTACAAGAACATGCGAGCACTCCTGCAGATGCCGTGATCTGTATTGATCACAGCATCTGAGAGGTTAATGGCAGACATCCGCGCGATCGTGGATGTCGGCCATTAGCGGCAGGTCCCTGGTTGCCATCAGCAGCCAGGAACTGCTGCGCATGACCCGAGCATCACTCAGATGCTTGTGGTGATGTACAAGATGTAAATGTACGTTCTGGTGCATTAAGTATCACCTTACCAGGACGTACATTTACGTCCTGCGTTGTTAAGGGGTTAAACTAGCTACCCTTAATGTTTATCTGAGAAGAGGTTACAGATCTTGTACTCCCTTGATAAGCAAAGAGCCCGAAATATTTGTTCACTGCAGACACATTTTAAAATCTCTCCAAATTTCTATTACCCTGTCTGGTGCCATTCTACTCACCCTGCATCTAGGACCAAAGTCATGTCTGTCTATCGCCTTTAACAAATCTTTGCGCCATAAATTGTTGATGTTCTTCCTAGCTTGTTTCCTTTTTGTAAAATGTAAAGCAGACTAAAAAAAACTTAACAAAATGTTTCATTCTGTGATTCTCCTTCTGGATATAACTGAGTTGTCGATACAGGTTCTAGTCTCCAGGTGGAAAACAGGATTTCCCCACCAGATCAGAAAAGGGTTGCATACCTGGAAAGGTAAAGAAATGTCAGATCTGAGGATAAGCAAGTGCCTCATGCCCACCCAATGTGAAATGTCCCTGGAAGGAAGGATTGTCTATTAGGGCAGTCAAGGTACCTGAGCAAGAAGAAAGATAAAGGGCAATTATATGTCAATCACAGAACAGCAGAAGGACCCTCAAAAGAAGAGTAAGAAAGCTAGGGAAGCACCTGCCCACCGGGTTCGCTTTATAGGATGGATATGAGGTGTAGAGGGAACATGTTGAAAAGCATGTCTACCCATCATTTAGACAGATCTACAATACAGGACCCCACTGCCGCCCTATGACAGCCAGTAAAGGTGGGAAGTCTCATCAAGGATCTAAGTTTACAAATAGTGAAGAGGCTCTTGTGGCCAGATAAGAGACTGTAGATGACACGATAACAAGAACTAAAAAGGAGCTATATCCCACTTTGAAGAGAACTATATGTATCTGAAGCCAGTTAAAAAAATGTTTTTATTTACAATGATACTCAGTTTTATTTTACTACTTTTAATCGTATTGACTTGAAAAATAAAAGGTAACATGCTATTTTTTTTTTTTTTTAGCATAGTGCACCCCTATCTTGCTTTTTACTTTTCAGTTTCATCAATATCCTGCCCCAGGCCCGCCCCCTTCGGTGACGTGAAGGCTAAAAAAAAAAAAAAAGGGGGGGGGGGGGGGAGAGATAGGGGGCGTGTGTTGATTGGGGGGGGGGGGGGGGGTGATGATTGCTCTGCTCCTCTCCTCGCTACACCCAATTGATGAGGCAGAGGAGCTGCACAAGCCGGCTCCCCATCTCCATTGCATGCTAGAGCACAATGGCAAAGACCTTGTAATGGGCAGAACTATGGAAATACATTTTTACGTTAGGTAAGTTACCCTTCATTTTTAAGTTCTTCACCCGCACTATAACAGAGTATACCGGGTTTAGGACGAGTAAACAGCTGTCAGATTCTTTTAAGAGGTTATAAGTCGCTCTACTCCCAATGATCAAGAGTATTGTTAGGCTATGTTCACACATCGGAATTTCTGTGCCAGATTACACATTGGATTTTGGCAGAGATTTCACTGCAGCAGAGTCCTGGTGAATTTGACAGGTTTCTGCTGCGCTGTGCACACGGCAGAATTTCTGTGCCATGTTTCTAGCATGGAAATTCGGTTTTCCATGTCCACAGAAAGAATGAACATGTTCATTTTTCTGCAGACACTAAACGGAATGCATAGCAGTCTATAAGACAGCCCATGCCCATGTGGCCCAGTGCCAGCATATTATGTCAGTGTCTGCACTCTTCAGAATGTCCGCACAGAGGTTTTTGCCGTGTGCACATTCTGGATGTGGCTTTATGGTCCTTGATACCAGAGCCAATTCACTCCTTCTCTAGGGGGGTTGCTCCTAGTTAACACAGGTAAAGCAATGATCACTTCAAAAAGGAAAAATACCCAGCCCCATTGCCTGTCCAATTGGTTTAGTAAAGTGTTTAACTTCAGATGATTGAAGAGAACATCACCGATCCTCGCAGCCACTCTGTACACCATTATTATATGTGGAGACCCTGGCTTGAATTCACATCTATTGATACTTTCAGGCTCTCTGTCTTAATGCTTTTCTCACACATCATCTTTGGCGTTATCATATGGGCTCACTGATGTGGACCGCCGAAACTCATATACACATGCGTATAGAAAAATTGTAAACTAGTACCCGTTTCTAGTTCTCTCTTACATATTTTTTTTTTCTCCCCCTACAGGATAAAGTAAGGCTCAGGTATAAACTCTCCTTTGCACTTGGAGAGGAATGCAGCTCTGAGGTGGGGGAAGTGGACCAGTTCCCAGACCCCGATCAATGGGGAAAACTATGACCTGAGATTTCAATTTTCTAATTCAGACTGTGATACTGAACGTGAGGTGACACTGCTTCAGAATTCAAATCGTTTACAGGACCCATAAACACTGGCAGCAGAATATTTATACTCTATGGCAGCAAGGGACCGTCTCAGCACTTTATTCACCTTCATCAAGCTCTTGGGCTTTAGATCTTTTACTGCATTTATTACACTTCTGTTGTTTCTGTGATCCTCTGTAAGCCTGTGTCCTATAAAAACGCTCCTAGGAAGATTTAGGACCAGATTTTCATATAGACCAGGTGTTTTTTTTGTACAGTATTATGCTAACTTATGATAAGCCTGTATAGTTAAATGTCAAAATCAATCTCCTCCCACCTTTGAAAAGTAATCTCATAGTACAACAGCAAAAGAGATGCAACATCTACAGCCATAGAAAGGTCCAGAAAGGGTTTTCTTACCAGAGACCAAAGTGTTTAGCTTGAAGTGTTCTTTTATTTATAAATTTTTTTGGAAGACCCGTTTCCTAAACATCAGATATGATCAGCGGTTGCTATGAGCAGTACAAAAGACTGGATCTTTAAAGCGTTACTAGTATGGATCCCCGAGACTTACGTGATCAGACATATTGCAGAAAGTACCATGGACTGATTTATATGTATCATGTAGAAATACAAAATTCACACTCTGGTAAATCATACAATTAATTTTATAAAATACAACCGAAAACTAAACATCACAAATTGTGTTTGTGTGTAGGGACATACGAACAAAGTTATCCAGATATTACGTTTTTGATATTCTGCTGAGGAATCAGCCTATACCTAAGGTGCCTGTTCCCAAATTCCTCTCTCCCCTAGGTGCCTGTGCCCAAATCCCCCCCCCCCCCACACACACACAAACTTATTTTGGGCTGCTTCCGACTTTGAAGATAAACTCATCACAACAGACACAACCCACTCATCCAATCACTGTGGCCAGTGATTGGCTGTGAGGGTCATTAACACAGACGAGTCTCAAAAGTAGGAAGCAAAGAGATGAGCAAGGGGGGGGGGGGGGGTAGGATGACGTAACAGTAGGAGGTCCAGGTAAGCAAGTATCCCATTTATTTAATTTTTTTACAGGAAGCGAAAAAAAAATTATATATCCGGATAACACCTTTAATATACAATGCCCTACTGCTTCTGTGGCAGTGGGTTTAACTGCACCTAGACCAGAATGGGTCTGGTTGCAATGAAAACCACTGGCACGGAAAGAAAATTAAAAGCCAATCCTTGTTCTGATGAGACCGAGCCTGTAAGGTTTTTTCCTTGACCAGACAGCCAAGAGGGAAGTGAACAGACTGTGGACTTGCTTCTCAACAAATCTATAGCACTGTTCAGTAGGCACAGCTACATCCACTATTGTAGATGCCCTCATTTCAAGAGTAGTTGTCATTATCTTTTGGCAATATTTAAATGGGATGTCATATGGTCCTTAGATTTTTTAGAAAAGTGGTAAACCCGGAAATAATTCCTTCAAATATCTGCAAGAACCCTTATTTTGAAATACTGATAATGGTCAGCACTACATATAACAAACCTATGCAGGGTAATGTCACCAATCTGGATTTATATGCCTTGGTAAGCAGAAGTTTTCTACCCTGCCCAGCTATGCCTTAGGGCAGTGGTCTTCAACCCGCGAACCTCCAGATGTTGCAAAACTACAACTCCCAGCATGCCCGGACAGCCAACGGCTGTCCGGGCATGCTGGGAGTTGTAGTTTTGCAACATCTGGAGGTCCGCGGGTTGAAGACCACTGCCTTAGGGGGATGTGCAGTAAATTGCCTTTTATTTAGTTACCAGACAACAACTGTTTTAACAACTATTTTTACGAGAGAAATGTGACCCCTTTTGCATCTAGATGATTGTACTAGAGAATCAAACAGATAGAAATATCTTCCCAAGTCTCCTAGCAATGAATCCTGGAACTCATAAAACATTAAAAAGACTGAAAAGTTCTGTAATTTGTTGTGAAAAAAATGCTGCCACCATCTACAGATCTTAAGTGTTATAGTTTAATTCTTGAGCATGTATATTTAATAAACTTTGTCTTCTTTGTTCTCAAGTTGTCTGTTGGTTTTCAGTCATAAAAAATGTATAATTACATTTCTCTAAAAAAGGGAACAGTGACTGAAAAGGAATTTTAGACCATGTTCACACATGTATTTTCTGCAGAATCCGCAGGGACATGAATTTATGTACATGCCTCAATATAGCCACCAGTTTGACTAATGGTCACAACTAGAGATGAGTGAACTTACAGTAACTTCGATTCGTCACGAACTTCTCTGCTCGGTGGTTGCTGTCTTATTCTGCATAAATCAGTTCGGCTTTCCGGTGCTCCGGTGGGCTGGAAAAGGTGGATACAGTCCTAGAAAAGAGTCTCCTAGGACTGTATCCACCTTTTCCAGCCCACCGGAGCACCTGAAAGCTGAACTAATTTATGCAGGATAAAGTCATCAACTGGCGAGCCGAGTAGTTCGTGACGAATCGAATTTACTGTAAGTTCGCTCATCTCTACAACTTGCATTTATTTATTGGCATTACAGCCTAGATTCGGCATAGGCAACCTTCGGCACTGCAGATGTTTTGGACTACATCTCCCATGATGCTCTTACAGCCAAACTGCTGACAAAGCCTCATGGGAGATGTAGTCCAAAACATCTGCAGTGCCGAAGGTTGCCTATGCCTGGCCTAGAATATGACACTAATTCCTAATCCAAGTGCTGTCAAATTTAGGGTATGTTCACTCATTGCAGGAATTTCTGCAATAAAAAATCTATTTCGTAATGAGGTGGCTTTTGTAGTATTTAGCTCCCAACGACAGCTGCAGTCTTCTTGAAATATTTTTTTAGGCATCTGAAGACCCAACCAGATAAAACAAAAATAATTACACATCACTGTATTTTCCCTATTTACGTTTGAGCAGTTCCTTCCTTAACAATGGCACGTGCCAGGTTTCGTGAAAGAGCCAACCTTAGCATCTCAATCTTTGTGTTTTCAATGCTGCTGTCCTGTGGAAGACATCACAAATATTTATCAGTCATAAATGCTTGCTTATATGCGTTTACGTTTTTATTATTTTGCCTCAAAATACCCAACATGATTTACCTGCGATCTGCGGTTCTCCTCTGACTGGATAGGTTCACACTTTGCTGCAGTCCTGTCCTCCAGGCAGCTCATTAGCTGATAGGTCTGCTCAGCAGAAAATATCACCTAGTAGGGATAGTAAAATATCAGACAGCCACCCAACAAGTGGTCTTCTCAAAGAGGATGGCCAGTATGCATAGTATATGATGGAACAAACAATCTAGTTTGGAAAAGGAGGTAATCTTCTGAAGAAGTCTCAATGTATACACTAGGCACAGTGAGAATGCCACATTGGTCTTTACATGCAAGGCCACTTAAATGTAGTTGTGTCCCTTTGGCCTCTGTCAAAATGGTATATGTCAATATACAGTGGTCCCTCAACATACGATGGTAATCCGTTTCAAATGGACCATCGTTTGTTGAAACCATCATATGTTGAGGGATCCGTGCAATGTAAAGTATAGGAGAGTGGTCTACAACCTGCGGACGTCCAGATGTTGCAAAACTACAACACCCAGCATGCTGGGAGTTGTAGTTTTGCAACATCTGAAGGTCCGCAGATTGAAGACCACTGGTATAGGACTGCTGCCCTGGATGTCGCCTTCCATCTCTGTCGCCGCGTCCCTGGGTGTCCAAGATGCTCCGGCAAGGCCTCTGCTTCCCCGGCATCCTCGCTCTCCGTCGCCGCCATCACGTCGTTACGCACGCCGCTCCTATTGGATGACGGGATGGCGTGCGCAGCAACGTGATGACGACGATTGAGAGCGCCGACGATGCAGAGGATCCCGAAAAAGACGCGCCGGAGCCCCAACGACAGGTAAGTGATCATCATCGGACCACACGGGGCACCGTAAATGGCTATCCGGTGGTAGCTGAAGCAGTCTGCGCTGCCGGATAGCCGTTTATGCGATGGCCCCGACATACAAAAGCATGGGGGGGGGTGTCACTGTACTTTTTAAAATGTGAAGGTGAGGGGGAAAAACCCACTGTCAAACTAAGACATCTGCATAGAGTTACAGCGGGTGGAACCTATAAATTGACTATTACCTGTTGCTGTTCAAGAAGAGGCAGAGCATCCAGCAGTAGAGTAAGCCAAAAGGAGCAGGGAGCAATGCGAGCAGTCATGAGTGAAAGCAGTAAGCAGGCAGCGTCTTCAAACTGCTGGTCATTGTACATCCTGTGAAACTCCTGGTACTTTCCTTTAATAAAAAAAAATTAGATCAGTCCAACAGGTACTGTGAATAGTGAACACTTATTACTTCAGCTTTCAGAAATGCACATACCTAGGAAAGTTAAGCGATCACTAAGCAACATAGCAGGGCCCAGATTGTCAATCAGATCCAAATCAGAGAATCTTCCTCGTTCACAGTAATCCTTCAGGAACCTGTACACACAAAGACACCAGAAGCCTGTGTTTAATGCACAGAAACCACTGGTACTTGACTCATATGAACAAGAGATGCACTTACATGTCAGCTAGGACCTGTACTAATCACTGACCTGCAATCCAGGTGTACGGGAGTACCTACAGTGTTTCCCCAAAAATAAGCCCTTGCTGGATTATCGGGCTGGTCTGCAATATAAGCCCTACCCCGAAAATAAGACCTAGGCCAGGGGTACTCAAATGGCGGACCGCGGTCCAGATCTGGATCGCGGGCGCCAGTAATGCGGACCAGAACGCTCCCCTTCTCCCCCCCCCCCCCCCCCCCTTTGGCTGGCCACTTAAATGAGCCGGGCAGGCTTTAAAACGTCCGTGCGTATGCACGCCCGACATCACGGACGTGTCCCTGCCCCGGCTGCTAAGCAGCAGGAGATCCCGCCGCCAAGAGCTGCAGCTTCAGTTGCTGATGCTATGAAGGTGGGGAAGTGCTGGTTTCCGCTGGGGATGAAATATATAGTTTATTATGGCAGAGGGGTGGGGGGAGCTGTGGGAGGATGGGGGGCTGTAGCAGTGTGGAAGAGGGGCATTATCGGCATATGGGCAAGGTAATTGCAAATACCTATAATGTCCAAAATTGCGATTATCGGCCGATAATCGGTCGATCCCTAATTTTGTCGTACTTCTGAAAAAAAATTATAACTGCATGCAGGAAAATATATAAAAGTTTAAAATTGTAATCTTCTGACCCTATAACTTTTTTATTTTTCTGCATATGGGGCGTTATCAGGGCTAATTTTTTGCGCCGTGATTTGAAGTTTTTATCGGTACCATTTTTGTTTTGATCGCTTTTTATTCATTTTTTTTATCGTATAAAAAGTGAACAAAAATACGCTATTTTGGAATTTAGAATTTTTTTGCGGCTACGCCAATGACTGTGCGGTTTAATTAACGAAATATTTTTTATAGTTCGGACATTTACGCACGTGGCAATACCACATATGTTTATATTTATTTACATTTTTTTTTTTTATTAATGGGAAAAGGGGGGTGATTTGAACTTATTAGGGAAGGGGTTAAATTACATTTATTAAGGGCTCGTTCGCACAGCCGCCTGCTCCCGTAAAAAAATGCCCGTTATGCAACCAGTTTACTAATTTTGCAAACGGGTTGCAAAGGGCTGTAAACTGATCCCATTGATCTCAAATGGATTTTTTTTTTTTTTTTTTTTTTTTACAGTCCTTTTTTACAGTCCTTTATCACCCGTTTTGTTTCATTTTAAAAACCCCGCTGGGAGCCCTGAATGGCTCCTGGGCACCGACCATTCAGGGCTCCCCGCGGAGCTTGCCACCCGCTCCCCTGCTTAATAACTTCTGATCGCATCGGGTCTCAGAAATGAGACCTGGTGCGATCAATCCATCAGCCCCTGTACTACAACCTCCATCATGGAACAGACTCTGTTCCATGATGGGGGTAGTAGTACAAGCACTAATGTAGTCTCTCCAGCCACCCGCAACCAGGGAACTACTAATCCCATTATAGAAACAAGTATGTTCCATGATGGGAGTAGTAGTAGGCCTGGCTGCGGGAGTCTGTAGGTGGCCACAGAAGGTCATCAGTTTGCATCCATTAGTAGTATGGTCCATTTAGGAGGCAGTGACGGGAGAAAAACGGCAGTGTGAACCTAGCCTAACTCTTATTTTACACTTTTTTGCAATGTTATAGCCCCCATATGCAGTACATTTATTGCCAGCACTGTTCAATGCAAAGCACTGATCAATGTTATTGGCGGTCGATTGCTCAAGCCTGGATTTCAGCTTATTACATTTTTTTGCCCCCTCAATCTTTACACTTATGTAACCATAGGGGGACCGTTTTTTTAAGCAATCACTTGATTGCTAAAACTGTTAAATGCTATTCATAGAAGCACTGATCAGTGTTATCTGCAATCTACTTCTCTAGTCTTTCTGGCAGACCAGAGAAGCAGACTGTGACAGAAAGCAGGTGAGGAGACCTACGGCCAGCATCTTGACTCATTGGATTCCGCAATTAGGCCATGGGCGGTTGGATGAGTCTGACTAAGCTCCCGTTATGCTTAAGATGCATCACAGCATCTAAAGGGTTAATGGCAGGCATCAGTGTGATCACTGATGTCCGCCATTAGCAGCGAGCCCGTGACTGCTGATAGAATCCAACCTGCTGTGCATTTACCGACTGCATCTCTTGCGGTCGCTTCATGTACAGGAAGTAAATGTACATCCTGGTGTGTTACCAGGACATACAATAATGTCCATTGTCCTGAAGGGGTAAACCAAGCAAGAGACAATAAGAAGTAGAGAATAATAAATCAATTAAATGAACATTTAGATAATTTAATAGAAAAAAAAAAGGCAGAACCATATATTAAATGTTAAATTTAATATTACTGTGATGGTAACACGCATCATACCCGGTGGGTCCTGACTGCCTTCAGCAGAAAGGACCCATGGCTAATGGCAGACATTGCCGATTGAGCAAATGTTTGGCATTAATCCTTTAGACTCCCGCTACTCAAAGTTAAAATGTGATGTCTAAAATGGGTAAAAAGCATTCCTGGCTAGCTCAGGGAGCAGATCAGGACCACCACTGCAAAACTGCGGGATCTCGATCAGCTGAGAGGGTGAGTGGAGGGTCCCTACCTGCCTTTGTTTGATTGGCACTCCTGTACTGCCGACTGCCTCAGCAGCCTGTAGTTATGGAGCTTCAATAATACTGATCAATGCAGTTCTATGGTACAGAATTGTTCAGTGTTTGCATTGGAAAGATTGCATCAATGTCTAAATTATAAAAAAAAAAAAAAACACAACATTAAAGGGGTTATCCGGTGCTTAGACATCTTATCCCCTATCCAAAGGATAGGGGATAAGATGCCTGATCGCAGGAGTCCCCCAGGATCTTGCACGCGGCACCCCGTTTGTAATCAGTCCCCGGAGCGTGTTGGCTCCAGGTCTAATTACGGGACGGGGCTGTCACGCCCCGTCCCGTAGGCTTGCATTGAGAGGCGGAGCGTGACGTCACACGCCGCTGGCCTTGTGGTCGTCCGTAATCAGATCCGGACTGAACACGCTCCGGGGACTGATTACAAACGGGGTGCCGCGTGCAAGATCCCGGGGGTCCCCAGCGGCAGGACTCCCGCGATCAGGCATCTTATCCCCTATCCTTTGGATAGGGGATAAGATGTCTAAGCACCGGAGAACACCTTTAAAGGGGGCATTCCAGAATTTTTTTTTTCTATTTGACTATGCTAGAGGGGCTGTAAAGTTAGTGTGGTTCAAAATATAGTGTATGTACCTGTGTGTGACTGTTTTCTCAATTCTTCTGTGATTTTTTACCCCAATATTTTTACCAGCATACAAAATGACTGTCTCGGATTTTTCCCAGCTTGCAATGCGGCCGAGATCTGACTCACTTGTCAGCTGATGACAGGGAGCCTGTCTGCTTCAATGGGTGGAGAGATCGCTTGGTGGGAGAGAGATCAATCTGCAATTAATGTAACAGCTGTAGGCACCCTGACTGAAAACCACAGGTCTTTTGAATGGATGCAGCTCATTTATGTTTCAATGGGTGGGATGGCTGATGTGTGGGAGGGAGGAAAATGGAATTGTGGGATTTGTAGTAAAAAAAAACGTTAAAAAAAACAGGAAATTATCGGGGTGGGCTGCCCCGTGGGTCCCCTCCCTTTCCCCTTTGGCTGGTCCCTTGGAAAGTTAAATGAAGGGACGCTGGCGCTTTAAAACATCAGTGTGTATGCACGCCCGACGTCAAGGACGTTTCCCTGCCCCGGCTGCTACCGGTAAGCAGCAGAAGGAGATGCCGCCGAGAGCTGCATCTTCAGTTGCGGACGCTATGAAGGTGGGCAAGTGCTGGTTTATCATGGCAGAGGGGTGGGGGGCATTGTAAGAGTGTGGAGGATGACGGGGGAAGGGGAGGATGTGGGGCTGTAGCAGTGTGGAGGATGGGGGGGCTGTGGGAGGATGGGGGGCTGTATAGCAGTGTGGAGGATGGGGGGTGCGGCATCCTCCACACCGATACAGCCCCCCATCCTCCACACTGCTACAGCCCCCCCCATCCTCCACACTCCCACAGCCCCCCATCTTCCCACAGCCCCCATACTCCACACTCCCACATCCCCCCATCCTCCACACTCCTGCAGCCCCCCCATAGATAAATAAGCCCTACCCTGAAAATAAGCCCTAGTGTGTTTTTTGTGACTAAAATTAATATAAGACCCGGTCTTATTTTCGGAGAAACACAGTACCAGTTCACAAAAAGATAGCCACAGTGTTATGGTAATCTCACAACATAGCCATTTAGCTCCAAGACAAGCGCAGATCCTTCTAAGCATGTCCATTACTGTCGGCCAGGTACGTACTAAAACCACCTTATAGGCGAGAACCCCTTTAAAGAAGCCGCACAGTAAATTGCAGAAAGTTTAAAAAATACAAAAGTCAGAATTGCCTATTTTGGTCATTCCATATATCAGTAAAAAAAAAATTATAATGAAAAAGTCCCATCAAAACAAAAAGGATACAAATAAAAACTACAGATCATGGCACAAACAATTTGCCAGCACACAGCCCCAATATAGGGAATACTACAAGTGTTATAGGGGTCAAAAGATATATTTTTATACAAAAATGTTTATACAAAAAGTGATAATTTTATCCAAAGATAAATAAATTGTATATTATAATTGTATGGACCTGCAGAACAAAGATAACTAGTCATTTTACCAAAAAAGTGAACTGAGTAGAAATGGAAGTCCCCAAAAACACTTAGAATTTTGAACCCACAGACCATATGAGGGCTTGTTTTTTTTTGCACCAACAATTATACTTGTTAATGACAATCATTTCAAATGATCAATCATTTCACCATGACATTTACGGTGAAACTAGAAAAAAAAATATTTGTGGGGCAAAACTGGAAAAAATATATATTTTTTTTATTTTGGGGGCTTCCGATTCTACGCAGTGCAATTTTCGGTAAAAATTACACCATATCTTTATTCCGTAGGTCCATACAGTTACAAGGATACCTAATTTATATTGTTATTTTTATTTTACTACTTAAAAAAATTATAACTACATGCACCAAAATTAGTATGCTTAAAATGGTCGTCTTCTGACCCCTATAACTTTTGAATTTTTCCGTATACGGGGATGTGGGAGGGCTCCTTTTTCACGCAGTGATCTGAAGTTTTTATTTTTGTTTTGAAAATACTTTTTGATCGCTATTTTTACATTTTTTTCGGGTATGCAAAGTGACCAAAAATACGCAATTTTGGAAATTGCCATTAACTATGTAGTTTAACTAACATTATATTTTTATAGTTTGGACATTTACGCACATGGCGATACCACATATTTATCATATAGATTCCTCATACATAATCAGTTTATGTCCATAGAACTACATTGATCTGTGTGCTCCGCACTTGATTGATGAAGCCTGGTTCAGCCAGGTGAACCGGCATCTACGCCAGGAGAGGTAAGCCCTTCGGCTACCTCCAGGAAGTGTTTAAAGGTCCCTTTAGAAGCCATTGTCAGCTTTGACCTCGGCGATCTAAAGGGTTAATAGCCGCCCGCAGCAATCGCTGCATGTTAGCTATTAACGGCAGCCCCCAGCTACAGGAATCAGCTGGGGCCTGGCCGGTATGCCACTGGCTCGAGTCGGGAGCCCGCGCCACACACTATTAACGACACAAGGACATATATACAAGTCCTTGGTCGTTAACAGGTTAAACATTTTTTTTTTTAAATCAACTGGTTCCAGGAAGTTAAATAGATTTGTAAACTACTTCTATTTAATAATTTTAATCCTTCCAGTACTTATCAGTTGCTGTATGCGCCACAGGAAGTTCTTTTCTTTTTAAATGGATTTTCTGTCTGACCACAGTGCTCTCTGCTGACACCTCTGTCCATGTCAGGAACTGTCCAGGGCAGGAGTAAATCCCCCTAGCAAACCTCTCCTGCTCCGGAAATGGACAGATGTGTCAACAGAGAGCACTGTGGTCAGACAGAAAAGAAAAACTCAACTTTCTCTGTAGTATACACCAGCTGATAATTACTGGGAGGATTAGGGTTTTTTAATAGAAGTAATTTACAAATTTGTTTAACTTTCTGGCACCAGTTGATCCGGGTTTCAACTGGAGTACCCCTTTAAGCTTTATTTCCAAACTTCAGAAAAGTATGTTACCAATACCAATTTTTTACTGTCAATTTGGCTTTCACTTTGAAAATGTGTTCAAGGCCACGTTCAGATGTCAGATTTGTGACAGATTTTGCAATAAAAATGTGCCTTAATTTACATTACAAAATATGTGGATGGGATTGCCAAAAACCCTATCTGCACTTGGCAAAAAAAATAAAGGCCATAAAGATTTTTAATTAGGCCCATTAGGCTGCGGAGGTGTTGTAGATAAAAACCTGCAGTTACCGTATTTTTCGCCCTATAGGACGCTCCGGCATATAAGACGCACCCAATTTTAAAGGAGGAAAATCTAGAATACAATGTAAAGTATAGGTCACAGTGATCTTCAACCAGCGGACATCCAGATGATGCCAAACTACAACTCCCAGCATGCCCGGACAGCCGTTGGCCCTGTCACTCCAGAACGTCTGCTGCCCGGTATCCCCGCTCTCCGTCGCCGCCATTACGTCGCTACGCACGCCGCTCCTATTGGATGACGGGACGGCGTGCGCGACGACGTCATGACGACGAAGGAGAGCGCCGGCCATGCAGGGGATCCTGGGACAGAGCAGACACCGAAGATGCAGGTAAGGTCCCTCCTGGTGCAGCCGGGTTAGTGTCACTTTCGCTTCAGACACGGCGGTCAGCTTTGATCGCTGCGTCTGAAGGGTTAATACAGGGCATCACCGCGATTGGTGATGTCCTGTATCAGCCGCGGGTCCCGGCCGTTGATGGCAGCAGGGACCGCCACGATAGGACAGGGTTTTGGTGTGTATTCGCCGTATAAGGCGCACCAACTCCCCCTCCCCCCCCCCCCCCCCCCCCCCCCCAAGGGTGGTGGTTACCCCCACCAAATCTAAACTTAACCTAAGAAATGTATTTAAGAGCTTCTAGTATCTGTACATGGACCTAAATAACATTTTGTTCAAGGTTGTCTGTAAGCATAGGTGAAAATAGCTCCAAATGCTTTAGCAAACTCTGATTGGTGGGAGGAAAAAATTAAAATCAAAGAATTTGAAGCACATTTGAGCGGATAAATCTCTAGCCCACATTTCACACTGCAGTACCATGCAGAGAGTGCCCTTAAATAAATGCTTAGCCTTCTGCAGTCCTCATTAACGTGTACCTCTTCCCCTGAGCGAGCTGGAGAACCTCAGGATTCTTATTAGAAACGTAAGCTGCATCCTCTATCGGAGTGCATTATTGGCTAATTATTGATCTTCCTGCCGCCCCTACTCTTCCTCTTATGGAAACCTGGCAGCCAGGAGAAATGAAAACTAAAATGGCATTTGTATTTTATTTAAAAAAAGCATATGCTATATAGTGTTCCTGACATGGACAGAGGTGTCAGCAAAGAGCACTGTGGTCGGACAGAACGAAATTCAAAAAGAAAAGAACTTCCCCTGTAGCATACAGCAGCTGATAAGTACTGGAAGGATTAAGGTTTTTATATAGAGGTAATTTACAAATCTGTAACTTTCTGGCACCAGTTGATTTAAAAAAAAATAAAAAATGTTTGCCAGACAAACACTAACTCCTTAAAGGAAATTTACTCCAGTGGAAATTTAGGAAGTCATTCAGATAAGCGTGATCTTAATTTTAAAAATGTGAGTGAATGGGTGTGAATATACAGTCGGGGTAAGAATATTGTACACTGAGGGGAGTGTATGCCTAATACACACACCCTGACTGCATAATCCATTAATCCCACCCATCATCTGGTCACATTTGTAAAATTAAATTCAGACCCATCTGACCCATATATATCTTTAAAAATATAAACCCACATATTTTGGGAATGGAAAATATAAAAAAAAAACTGTAAAAAAAACAAAAAAAAAAAACAAGTGTGTTATCAGGGTACCCTAAGGTATTTAATGATATTGCAGTCTAATTTTTGGGGGGTTGGCCACATCTCCTCTTTAAGCGCTGTGCTGTGGTTGCCAGGTTAATGGAGTTAGCGGAAAAGAGGACTGCCCAGTGCTATACATTTGTTTGATAATTGAATTACTCCCCTTAGTTTTGATAGTTGTCCTCATGAAACCTGTTGCTAGGGTAATCACACAATGTCATATCAGACTGTAGACTTGAAGAATTGAGTGTGCACTCACCGATCAGATATGAGTGTGGCAAATGCTGCATCTTTGGCTCGAATGCTCCACGACAGTGCTGAACCCAAACGTCTATTGCTCATGGCTTGCATAGCCATGGTTTTACAGATACTGCGGACTGAAAATGAGAAAACATGTTTACCCCTAACACTTAAAACTTCACTAACAAAGTTGTCTTTCCAGCCATCGTTCTTTTGAGGGTCAAAATGTTAAACCATGATACCTGATGGTAAAAACAACATGTACAGAGACAATACAAATTGAATGATTGAGAATTTAACAGAAAGGTTTCATAAAGAAACATTTTCTCAGATAGAGGCGGACCCCTATTTTTAATATTCAGGGACTCTATAGTAACAGGGACTGTTCCCCAGGACTGGCGCATAGCAAACGTGGTGCCAATATTTAAAAAGGGGACAAAAGGTGACCCTGGGAATTATAGGCCTGTTAGTTTAACCTCTGTTGTATGTAAATTGTTTGAGGGTTTCCTAAGAGATGCTATTTTGGAGTACCGTATATACTCGAGTATAAGCCGAGTTTTTCAGCACGATTTTTCGTGCTGAAAACACCCCCCTCGGCTTATACTCGAGTGAACTCCCCCACCCGCAGTGGTCTTCAACCTGCGGACTTCCAGAGGTTTCAAAACTACATCTCCCAGCAAGCCCGGGCAGCCATCGGCTGTCCGGGCTTGCTGGGAGTTGTAGTTTTGAAACCTCCGGAGGTCCGCAGGTTGAAGACCACTGCGGCCTTCAACATCATCCAGCCCCCTCTCACCCCCTTTAGTTCTGAGTACTCACCTCCGCTCGGCGCTGGTCCGGTCCTGCAGGGCTGTCCGGAGAGGAGGTGGTCCGGTGAGGAGGTGGTCCGGGCTGCTATCTTCACCGGGGAGGCCTCTTCTAAGCGCTTCGGGCCCGGCCTCAGAATAGTCACGTTGCCGTGACAACGACGCAGAGGTGCGTTCATTGCCAACGTACTTATGCGTCATTGTCAAGGCAACGCCTCTATTCCGGGCCGGAAGCGCGGAGAAGAGGCGCCCCCGGTGAAGATAGCAGCCCGGACCACCTCCTCTCCGGACAGCCCTGCAGGACCGGACCAGCGCCGAGCGGAGGTGAGTACTCAGAACTAAAGGGGGTGAGAGGGGGCTGGATGATGTTGAAGGCCGCAGTGGTCTTCAACCTGCGGACCTCCGGAGGTTTCAAAACTACAACTCCCAGCAAGCCCGGACAGCCGATGGCTGCCCGGGCTTGCTGGGAGTTGTAGTTTTGAAACCTCTGGAGGTCCGCATGTTGAAGGCCGCAGTGGTCTTCAACCTGCGGACCTCCGGAGGTTTCAAAACTACAACTCCCAGCAAGCCCGGACAGCCGATGGCTGCCCGGGCTTGCTGGGAGTTGTAGTTTTGAAACCTCTGGAGGTCCGCATGTTGAAGGCCGCAGTGGTCTTCAACCTGCGGACCTCCGGAGGTTTCAAAACTACAACTCCCAGCAAGCCCGGACAGCCGATGGCTGCCCGGGCTTGCTGGGAGTTGTAGTTTTGAAACCTCTGGAGGTCCGCATGTTGAAGGCCGCAGTGGTCTTCAACCTGCGGACCTCCGGAGGTTTCAAAACTACAACTCCCAGCAAGCCCGGACAGCCGATGGCTGCCCGGGCTTGCTGGGAGTTGTAGTTTTGAAACCTCTGGAGGTCCGCAGGTTGAAGACCACTGAGGGCGAATGATGAGAAGAGGATGATGAAGGGGGGGGGGGTGTGGGGATGATGAAGGGGGGTGGGGATGATGAAGGGGGGGGGTGTGGGATGATTACAAGGGGATGATGAAGGGGGGATGTGTGGGATGATAAGGGGATGTGTGGGATGATGACAAGGGGATGATGAAGGGGGGATGTGTGGGATGATAAGGGGATGTGTGGGATGATGACAAGGGGATGATGAAGGGGGGATGTGTGGGATGATAAGGGGATGTGTGGGATGATGACAAGGGGATGATGAAGGGGGGATGTGTGGGATGATAAGGGGATGTGTGGGATGATGACAAGGGGATGATGAAGGGGGGGATGTGTGGGATGATAAGGGGATGTGTGGGATGATGACAAGGGGATGATGAAGGGGGGATGTGTGGGATAAGGGGATGTGTGGGATGATGACAAGGGGATGATGAAGGGGGGATGTGTGGGATGATGACAAGGGGATGATGAAGGGGGGATGTGTGGGATGATAAGGGGATGATGAAGGGGGGATGTGTGGGATGATAAAGGGATGTGTGGGATGATGACAAGGGGATGATGAAGGGGGGGATGTGTGGGATGATGACAAGGGGATGATGATGAGGATGTTAATGACGGGTCTGGATGATGACAGGGGGGGGATGAGGTATTTCCCACCCTAGGCTTATACTCGAGTCAATAACTTTTCCTGGGATTTTGGGTTGAAATTAGGGGTCTCGGCTTATACTCGGGTCGGCTTATACTCGAGTATATACGGTATATTGATAAAAATAAATGTATGACCCTGTATCAGCATGGCTTTATGAGGGATCGGTCCTGTCAAACTAACCTGATCAGCTTTTACGAGGAGGTGAGCTCCAGACTGGACCAGGGGCAATCGCTGGATGTCGTATATCTTTTTCCAAAGCATTTGATACAGTTCCACATAAAAGGTTGGTGCATAAAATGAGAAGGATGGGGCTGGGGGAGAATGTGTGTAAGTGGGTAAGTAACTGGCTCAGCGATAGGAAACAGAGGGTGGTTATTAATGGTACTTATTCTGATTGGGTGACTGTTACTAGTGGGGTACCACAGGGGTCAGTCTTTGGTCCTGTTCTATTTAATATATTCATTAATTACCTTGTAGAGGGGTTGAATAGTAAAGTATCAATCTTTGCAGATGATATTAAACTCTGTAAAGCGGTAAACACAATAGAGGACAGTGCACTGTTACAAATGGATCTGGACAGGTTGGAGGTTTGGGCTGAGAAGTGGCAGATGTGGTTCAACACTGATAAATGTAAGGTAATGCATATGGGGAGGAAAAATCCGAGCTGGGATTATGTATTACATGGGAGAACACCTGGGACGACTAAGGTGGAAAAGGACTTAGGGGTCTTAGTTAACAGTAAATTTAGCTGTAGTGACCAGTGTCTGGCAGCTGCTGCCAAAGCTAATAAAATCATGGGATGCATCAATAGGGGCATAGATGCCCACGACAAGGAAATAATTCTACTGCTGTACAAATCACTAGTCAGACCACACATAGAATACTGTGTACAGTACTGGGCACCAGTGTACAAGATAGATATAGTGGAGCTGGAGAGAGTTCAAAGACGGGCAACCAGGGTACTACGGGGAATGGGAGGACTACAGTACCCAGAAAGATTATCAGAATTGGGGTTATTTAGTTTAGAAAAAAGAAGGCTTAGGGGAGACCTAATGACTATGTATAAATATATCAGGGAGCCGTACAGAGATCTCTCCCATGATCTATTTATACCCAGGACTGTATATATAACAAGGGGGCATCCTCAACATCTAGAGGAAAGAAGGTTTCTACACCAGCACAGATGGGGGTTCTTTACTGTAAGAGCAGTGAGACTGTGGAATTCTCTGCCTGAGGAGGTGGTCAAGGTGAACTCTGAAAGAGTTCAAAAGAGGACTGGATGCATTTTTGGAGAATAACAACATAGCTGGTTATGTATACTAGATTTATAGGGACAGAACATTGATCCAGGGATTTATTCTGACTGCCATATTTGGAGTCGGGAAATAATTTTTACCTCTAGTATGAGGGTTTTTGCCTTTCTCTGGATCAACTCAACTCAGTAAGGACTTATTAGGGATATAGGTTGAACTTGATGGACTCTGGTCTTTTTTCAACCTTGTGAACTATGTTACTAGAGATATATATATATTTATATTTCAATGTTTCTTACACTTGCTTGTACTTTTGATTTATGCAAAGTTTGTTAAATCAACAGAGACCCTTTGAATACTTTCTTCCCACACCTTGTTCAGTCATTTGCCGCTGCTCACAGATACGCAGTGCCTTTAAAGCTTTCCTCTCAGTGCTCAAAGAAATCCTCTCCATGTGAAGCTCAAGGTAAACTCGACCAAGTTCAGGACAGTAATCTAAATAATCAACTCCAAGCTGCCAAAGGCTGTAAAAAAAAATACCTCATGTAAATAACTTTTAAGTGGTAAAAGAAAAAAAATTATGAACAAAGCTACAAAGTGAAGACATAATCATGATTCCATTTTGTCTTACAGCAACACAGGGAATACAAATGGGTTAACTTTTACCCCATCCTGTCAGGTAGAACAATTTAACCACCCTGGAATACCTGCTGTATGAATGTGGAGGTGATATCCCATCCACCATATGGAGCTGTCTGCGGTTCTCTGTTTTTGGCTTAGTACTGCTTAATTGCTGCTATTGGTGCATCGGTACAGACGGACAAATAGCAGGGATCTGGCAGGGGTCTCCTTCCCCCTCTCCTCCGTCACTTCACAGTGTGAAGCGATCGATGGTGAGTGGGCCCCATCGGAGGAGGCCACCCGTGGGCACTCAGCTGCGCTCCGATCCTGGGTTAACCCTGTAGATGCTGTGGTCACTGTGACCACAGCATCTATAAGGGTAACAGAGGGAGTGAGCTCCCTCAGTCACGAACAGCTTTCTCCAAAGTGAAAGCCGAGCGCCGATGGTTGCCATTGCAACCGGAGGCCTGACACTGGCCTCCGTTGTTATAACATGAGCGATCAGTCCCCACCTAAGGTAGAGACTGATCTATCCTATGCCCGTCAGTACTGACAGACATAGGCATAATTCAATGGATTAGATGTGTATTCCTTTGAATTATGTGTATAATAGTAAAAAAGTGTGAAAAGTGAAAAAAGTGAAAAAATATTTAAAAAAATAATAAATTATATATATAATACACCCCCCCCAAAATAGTCCCCCCAAATAAAAAAAAATTATAATAAAAGTTACAGCTCACAGAATATGGTGACTTACAAACGTGATTAAAAAAAAAAGTTTTTATGCCATAACTGAACTAAAATATTTAAAAAAGTATATAAATTTGGTATCGCCGTAATCGTATCAACCTGGAGTGTAACGTTAACATGTCTTTTTTTTTTACCCCATGACAAACTACCTAAAAAAAATAAAAAACAACCTCAGAATAGATTTTTTATGTACCCCATAATTGTACCAATGAAAGTGTCAACTTGTCCCAAAAATATTTTTTGCACCCCAAGGCTCCTGCAATTTTATATGATGCCAACAAAATATCCTAAACTATAAGGATGCCCCATAATCCACACAGCACACCTTCATGCCTGGGGCCTATGTGCCTGAGACTCGTAGCGCACAAAGGCCACCTACGGGATATTTCTAAGTATGTCAGAATTCGGGGAATAAATCTTGAGTTGTTTCTATTTGTCATCACCTACTTGTGACAGAAAAAAAATGGTTAAAATGAAAAATCTGCAAAAAAATAAAATGTTAAAACTCCGGCCTCCACTTGTCGTACGAGCGGAAAATGTAAAATCTAGAAAAATGTAATTTCTTTTTTTACGCAATTTTTAAAAAATAAAAAACGCTAAATATATCAATCAAACTTTACTTTACGTACAATGTGTCACGAAAAAAAATCTCAGAATCGCTTTCATAAGTAAAAGCGTTCCACAGTCATTACCGCATAAGTGAACGCATGTCAGGAATTTGAAAATTTGCCTTGGTCATTTAGGTCAAAACAGGCTAAGGAGTAAAGGAGCTCATGGGCAGCTGCCGCCAAGGCTGGGATGTATCAAAAGAGGCTTGGGACAGGAACATCGTTTTGCCTCTATAAATCATTACTCAGATCACTTATGAAGTAATGGGTCCAATTTTGGCCACCTGTAGAAGGACATTGCTGAACTGGAGAGGGTACAGAGAAAGCGACAAAGGTAATTAGTGCTATGGGAGGATTACAGGACCAAGACAGGTTATCAGGCTTGGGGTTATTTAGTTTGGTAAAAAGACGTCTTAGTGGAGATTTAATAAAAGCAGTGCAAAAATATGAATGGGTAACCATGATTGGGGGGGGGGGGGGGGGGGCATCCTCTACATTTAGAAGAAAAGGTTTTACCATCATCACAGATGGGAGACTTATTCTTATTTTGCCATTTTGGAGTCAGAAAAGAAATGTTCTCTCATGGAGCAATCGGCATCAGCCTCATGGGAGGTTTTTGTCTTCCACTAAATCAACACAGTAGCGTTTTAGATTGAACTTGATGGACTCTTGTCTTTTTTGGTTATTGCTTTACTGTCCCATATGTATTCCCTAAGGTACCATAGGATTTACTTGCACTTACGGCAGCTAATAATAATAATAATAATGATAATTACTCCCCCTAATAAACCTAATTCTAATGGGTCTAATGGGTCTATTTAGTTTAGAGTACTTTAGTATGTTGCAAATTAACCTTGTTCTTCTACCTGGCAGGAGGAGGTTAAAGGCGTATTCCAGGAAAAAACTTTTTTTAATATATATATATAAACTGGCTCCAGAAAGTTAAACAGATTTGTAAACTACTTCTATAAAAAAAATCTTAACTTCAGCAGCTCATAAGTACTGAAAGGATTAAGGTTGTTCTTTTCTGTCTAAGTGCTCTCTGATGACACCTGTCTCGGGAAACGCCCAGTTTAGAAGCAAATCCCCATAGCAAACCTCTTCTAAACTGGGCGTTTCCCGAGACAGGTGTCATCAGAGAGGACTGAAAAGAACAACCTTAACTTCAGAAGCTCATAAGTACTGAAAGGATTAAGATTTTTTTAATAGATGTAATTTACAAATCTGTTTAACTTTCTGGAGCCAGTTGATATATAAAACATTTTTTTTTCCCTGGATAACCCCTTTAATATTAACCCATTTGTATCTGCTGCCTTCAGACTTTTTTGGTAAGTAAATTTAAGCGTGTAAGGAAAATAAACAGCGACTAAAACAGATTGATTGTTGAGCATCATACCTATGATGAGAGAAGAGACCAGATGCATACTCTAGTAGTAAATGTTCTCGCATGTTCGTTCCAAAACTAGAATGTAACAAAACAGAATAGATGTACAATAGATATAGATGAAACTTGAAAACATTTTGCAAATCAGTCTTTAACAGGTTGACACTTATCAGGATGTTCTGTATCTCCTAGGTCAGGCATAGGCAACCTTCAGCACTGCAGTTGTTTTGAACTACGTTTCCCATGATGCTTTGGCAGTATTTTGACTGTAAGAGCATCATGGGAGATGTATTCTAAAACATCTGCAGTGCCAAAGGTTGCCTATGCCTGACCTAGGGCATCAGGTGACTAAACGCATGGGAAACTTTAGGCCATGTTCACACAGCTGAAAATGTGCAGAATGTCTTCCCGGAAAACATGGGCAGACAACTTCACATATTTGAGAAATCGGCGAGCGCTTGGACCGCTCAGAAATGTGTTGTCTCATAGACGGCAATGCATTTCCAAGCAGAATCCACAGAAAGAATAGACAGGTCCTCCAGGGTGTCCTCCGTCTGCACAGTGCAGCAGAATCCCATTAAAATCAATGGGAATCTGCTACATCGGAATGTCAGTGCAGAATTTTGCCAGAATATTTTGCACAGACATGTCGCAGAGTGAACATAGCCTTATGTTTCTGAAAAACAGTATAGTAGAGATCTTGTAGAAAACACAAACGTCCTAAATTAGATAAGCAGCACTCCATGTTAACTTGAAAAAAGTGATTCTTTATTCACCCATCAGGTTACAGAAAAAAAAACTATGTTTCAGTTTCTCAAAGCTTGAGAAAGGTTTCATAGAGAAACCAAATTGCAGCTTTTTGCTTTCTGTAACGTGATGGGTGAATAAAGAATCCCTTTTTTAAAGTTCACATGTAGTGCTGCTTTTCAAATTTTGGACATTTGTGGGGCACGGAGTCAAGCTTAGAATCGACAGAGCACCCGATTGGACCTGGAATCTATACTGGTGCTGGTTTTCTTCACTTATATTGCACGGACTTGTAGAAAACACAGGGGTTAATTTCCTGCTAATAAATGGCTGCGTACCGTATATACTTGAGTATAAGCCGAGTTTTTCAGCACGATTTTTCGTGCTGAAAACACCCCCCTCGGCTTATACTCGAGTGAACTCTCCACCCGCAGTGGTCTTCAACCTGCGGACCTCCAGAGGTTTCAAAACTACAACTCCCAGCAAGCCCGGGCAGCCATCGGCTGTCCGGGCTTGCTGGGAGTTGTAGTTTTGAAACCTCCGGAGGTCCGCAGGTTGAAGACCACTGCGGCCTTCGACATCATCCAGCCCCCTCTCACCCCCTTTAGTTCTGTACAGTACTCACCTCCACTCGGCGCTGGTCCGGTGCTGCAGGACTGTCCGGTGAGGAGGTCGTCCGGTGGGATAGTGGTTCCGGGCTGCTATCTTCACCGGGGAGGCCTCTTCTAAGCGCTTCGGGGACGGCCCCAGAATAGTCACGTTGCCTTGACAACGACGCAGAGGTACGTTCATTGCCAACGTACTTCTGCGTCATCGTCAAGGCAATGCCTCTATTCTGGGCCCGAAGCGCGGAGAAGAGGCGCCCCCAGTGAAGATAGCAGCCCGTAACCACTATCCCACCGGACGACCTCCTCTCCAGACAGTCCTGCAGCACCGGACCAGCGCCGAGCGGAGGTGAGTACTGTACAGAAAGGATGATGAAGGGGGGGGTGTGGGATGATGACAAGAGGATGATGAAGGGGGGGGGGGGTGTGGGATGATGACAAGGGGATGATGAAGGGGGGGGTGTGGGATGATGACAAGGGGATGATGAAGGGGGGGGTGTGGGATGATGACAAGGGGATGATGAAGGGGGGGGTGTGGGATGATGACAAGGGGATGATGAAGGGGGGGTGTGGGATGATTACAAGGGGATGATGAAGGGGGTGGGGATGATGACAAGGGGATGATGAAGGGGGGTGTGTGGGATGATGATGAAGGGGGTGGGGATGATGACAAGGGGATGATGACAGGTGATGATGATGAGGGTCTGGATGATGACAGGCGGTGATGATGATGAGGATGTTAATGACGGGGGTCTGGATGATGACAGGGGGGGGGTGATGTATTTTCCACCCTAGGCTTATACTCGAGTCAATAACTTTTCCTGGGATTTTGGGTTGAAATTAGGGGTCTCGGCTTATACTCGGGTCAGCTTATACTCGAGTATATACGGTATATGGGGCGGTATGAGGGCTCATTTTTTGCGCCATGATTTGTAGTCTTTATCAGTACAACTTTTGCTTAGGTTTTACTTTTTATAAAAAAAAATTTGGAATAAAATGTGACAAAAAAGCAGCAATTTGGGACTTTTTTTTTACGTTTACGCTGTTCCCCGTACGGGATAATTAGCAATATATTTTAATAGTTCTAAATATATATTTAATAGTTCCAAATGTGTATTCATTGTTTATTTTACGCTTTTTTGGGGGCAAAATGGGAAAAACGGACGTTTTACTTTCTTATTGGGGATTTTTCAAATTTTTTTTACTTAATTTTTTTACTTTATTTTTTAAAACTTTAATAGTCCCCATAGTGGACTATTTATAGCAAACCTTTGATTGCTAATACTTTTCAGTGCTATGTATAGGACACAGCACTGATCAGTATTATCTGTGATCTTTTGCTCTGGTCTGCTCGATCGCAGACCAGAGCAGAAGACCCCGGGAGACAGCCGGAGCCAGGTGAGGGGACCTCCGGCTGCCATGCCGGATGATCGGATCCCCGAGGCAGCGCTGCGGGCGATCCGATCATCCATTCAAAGTACTGCACTGCCACAGATGCCGCAATTTGTATTAATCACGGCATCTGAGGGGTTAATGGCGAACATCCGCGCGATCGCGGATGTCCGCCATTACCGGCAGGTCCCTGGCTGCTAATAGCAGCCGGGACCTGCCGCGCATGACGCGAGCACCGCTCCGGTGCTCGCAATCATGGCGGCGTGTAAATGTATGTCATGGTGTATCAAGTACCACGGCACCATGACGTACATTTAGGTCCATTGTCCTAAAGGGGTTAAAAAATATGGTTGTTTTTTCAGAGACAGCTACATACCTGTCCTCAGGTTACGTCTAGTAATTGTAGCTCCGCGAAAATTTTTTTTTAAATTTATGGGGCTTACCTTTAGTACCACACAAGCAGCCATGTTTTATTTTTAAACTTGCATAGCCATTTAAATTAGCTGAGCTGCATGGCCAATTCAGCATGAAAAGTGCTGTGCTTTGATATACTTTGAAAAGGCTGTAGAACTCCTACCCCCTATAATCATACATTCATGACTAAGGTCAGGATGCAAATATCGTAAACACATTATATACAGTTTCTGAAAATAGTCATCCTACCAACCAAAAATGCTTCTGCCCCCCCCCCCCCCCCCAATCAATCAATCATTAGCTCTTACTATAGGTTGTGAGATTGAAAGAGCTGACAATGATCAAGCAGGTCGGTCAGATGAGCCACAAACCACCAGTTATTTGTCACAATACTGCAAAACATAAAAGTGGCAAAAAATTGAATTAAACAAATGGTACTCAGAATTAACATTGTTGAGAGGCAAGGATGTGATTTAGTGGGTTACCTGAATTCCTTAATAACTTGATGTATATCAAGCTCAAAAGCTGCAAGCAGAACATTGTCCAGTGGCTCAGAACTGCTGTCTCCAGCGTAAAAAACGTCCAGTGAAGACTGTGGATAGAAGAACAGAGGCCCAAGTGTAAGAAAGTAGGAGAAGCCCTGAGAGTAAGGCCCGGTTCACACTACGGAATTTCCGAACTGAATTCTGCTTCTGGAATTAGATTGGAAATTCTGTTGCCTGATGGTGAATGGGTTTTCAGTTTCCTCACTCACACTGTGGAATTTTTTTGGCTGGAGATTCTGAGCGCAACCTGAGCGCGATATCAGTTTTCTTTATTTTCATGACTATGAAAATTGTAGATTCACACTGAAGGCATCAAAACTATGAATTAACACATGTGGAATTATAGACATAACAAAAAAGTGTGAAACAACTGAAAATATGTCATATTCTAGGTTCTAGCCACCTTTTGCTTTGATTACTGCTTTGCACACTCGTTCTCTTGATGAGCTTCAAGAGGTAGTCACCTGAAATGGTCTTCCAACAGTCTTGAAGGAGTTCCCAGAGATGCTAAGCACTTGTTGGCCCTTTTGCCTTCACTCTGTGGTCCAGCTCACCCCAAACCATCTCGATTGGGTTCCGGTCCGGTGACTGTGGAGGCCAGGTCATCTGGCGCAGCACCCCATCACTCTCCTTCTTGGTCAAATAGCCCTTACACAGCCTGGAGGTGTGTTTGGGGTCATCGTCCTGATGAAAAATAAATGATGGTCCAACTAAACGCAAACCGGATGGAATAGCATGCCGCTGCAAGATGCTGTGGTAGCCATGCTGGTTCAGTATGCCTTCAATTTTGTATAAATCCCCAACAGTGTCACCAACAAAGCACCACCACACCACCACACCTCCTCCACCACACCAGCACACCTGTGAAGTGAAAACCATTTCAGGTGACTACCTCTTGAAGCTCAACGAGAGAATGCCAAGAGTGTGCAAAGCAGTAATCAAAGCAAAAGATGGCTACTTGGAAGAACCTAGAATATGACATATTTTCAGTTGTTTCACACTTTATGTATATAATTCCACATGTGTTAATTCATAGTTTTGATGCCTTCAGTGTGAATCTACAATTTTCATAGTCATGAAAATAAAGAAAACTCTGAATGAGAAGGTGTGTCTAAACTTTTGGTCTGTACTATTATTTATATATATATTCTTTTTACACAGCGCAAGAAGAGAAAATATGACAGATTTTACATTTGCTAACATTACAGGCTGTACACTTCTGTGCTGATTGCTTTGCTTAAAGTCTCATATAAAACTTTCCTTTTTACTTCAATACATTATCTAAAGATTGTATCTAACCTGAGCATAGGAGTGGATTTCTGCCAGGGTGACCGTAGGATGTGTAAAGAGCAGCTGTGATACAAGGAAATGATACCAAGTGCCCATCAGCTCTTTCTTCTCAAGTAAAGTATCTTCAGCTCCAAGTAAAACCTATTAGTAAGTCAAGAAGATCAATACCTTGGTGATCATAAAACCCAAGTGCACCAGTCCCATATTACAAATAAAATATAACATGAGTAACAGGTGTCCACGTTGCACAAAAGACATGACAATAAAAACATCTTTACTGTTCACTGGCTTCAAAAATCTTGTTCCATACACTCTACTATTTCATTCTGACTTAAAAGAGAGGAACCTTTGTTAAAAGGGAATGTGTTGCCAAGATTTTTTTTGCTGATTAGCAAAAGGTACTGAGACCTGTTCTTTTTTGCCAATATGTTTTTTTATTTTCTGCTTACAATTTTTTTAAATTCTTTTTTGTACATTTTATGGGGGCTGACAACCTGAGATGTTCATAACCGCATTTAGGGATATGCTTTACAGCAGGAACCATAGACAGCAACAGAAAGGACTTGTCCCATTCAGATGAATTAGAGACCTTTTTAGAGGTCACACTACATGGAGAATGGGTGCTGATCTTTGCTGTGATTGGTTGGGATTCAGTGTTCTCTCTGGAGACCGTTATATCTTTCACTTTGCTCTGAAAAGAAAGGCATTACTGGGAAATTATCTTTATATAAAAACTAAGCAGGGACTTCCTGCTCTGTAATTATAAAATCTAGATTGCAAAATAAAAAAATATTAAAAATAAATAAATAAATATCACAAAAAAATTGTTAAAAAATATGTTTAACATAAAAACCTGATTTAGACAACAGAAGAAGCACGAATTTCCAGCTGAAAAGCAGCGGTAAAACTAACATTATTTGTGCAATTAAGTCAGTATATCAAACAGTTGGGCTAGGTTTACACTGCGGAATCTTAGAAAATTTCCACCCGGAGATTCAGAGTGCGGCCAGATCAGACTAAATGAGTCGGCGCTAGGACTGCGCGGACATTGCAGTCTCCAATAGACTGCAATGTTTTCCGTGAGTATTTCCGCCTGAAGAACGAGCAACACCATTCTTCAGGTGGAAATTTTAAAGCAGATTTTCTGTTCACAAATTCCGCTTCACGAATTCCGAAGTGTGAATAATGAATAAAAAAAATAAAACAAATAAACCCTTACAGTAGATTTTAGTAATCGGAATTTCTTCATGCAATTTCAAAGGGGAATTGCAGGCGGAAATTCAGTAGTGTGAACCTAGCCTTAGAGGTTTCGGTCACATGGACCTTAGAAATAGATCTGATTGTAACAGACCTCCTGCTGACTTAAAATCAAATGAACACGCCATGTCATCTGACCAGGAGAGCTAGAAAAAAAAAAAACACCAGCATATAAAGCCTTTTTTAGCTAAACCACAGAACAGTAAGATATACCATAACACTGAGAACACCAGTCGCCAAATGTATAAATTTTAATTATTAGTACAAAAAATTGTTAAAAACATTAGTAAAAAGACAGAAAATAGAGATATGGCACTAAGATTACAGGTACAGAAGATGAGATGATAGTAATAGTATGCACACAATGGTTAAGGACAAGTAGATAAGTCACAAGATACTGAAAAAAATTTCACAAAAGCCACAGGAATATCAAAGAGAACCAGGACTAAAAGACTGGCTAGGCAAAAAGTGACACAGTGAAACATGAGCAAACATTACCTACACAAAAGAGACATAACTCAAAAAGATAGGAGCAAAACAATAATACCTACAGACAGAACATATCACATAACCTGCTACATAAACTGTAAAACTATGAATTTACACGTCACATGCAATATCTGTCAATTACAATATATTGGACATACAAGCAATACACTAAAAACCCTGTTTAGTCGTCATTTTAGAGAGATACATGTGGGAGATGCGACAGGGTTGTCAGTGTCTGGGATAGAAGGACATTACCAACAAAAAGGTAGGAGCATTAAAGGGGTATTCCAGGAAAAAACTTTTTTTTATATATGTACTTATGAGCTTCTGAAGTTAAGCTTGTTCTTTTCTGTCTAAGTGCTCTCTGATGACGTGTCTCGGGAAACGCTCAGTATAGAAGCAAATTCCCATAGCAAACCTCTTCTAAACTGGACGGTTCCCGAGACACGTCAGAGATTACTTAGACAGAAAAGAACCACCTAAACTTCAGAAGCTCATAAGTACTGAAAGGATTAAGATTTTTTTAATAGAAGTAATTTACAAATCTGTTTAACTTTCTGGAGCCAGTTGATATATAAAAAAAAGTTTTTTCCTGGATAACCCCTTTAAACAAAAACTCATTAACCCTGAAACATTGGATATTCACGATCGGGACACTGAAACCTTCAGGTCTGGATTCAAAACCTGATCTTATCCTGACTTACTACTTACATTTTATATTAATGAAAAAAGAAAAATGGAGGCGAGGACACCCCTTCCCACACAGCAGCAGAATAATCCCATCAGTAAGTTAATGCACTTACTTCACCAAGGGGAGCAAGTGTCCGTAGCGCCCCCCACGTGCCGGCAAGCTTTCTGTCCCACTTTCGTTCCTCAGGCCGTTTCCTTGGGAGTTATTCCTTTCTCTTCTTTTTTCTCTTGTTTTGCTCTGTCTTTTTCTGAAGAAAGTTATCACGAAGGCTTCGCTTGTTATAACAAGTGAAGCCTTCGTGATAACTTTTTTCAAAAAAAGATCACATTTATTGCACATAAAATAAGGGAAAATATAAACTACATATAAAAAGTTCTGACGCGTTGCGGAGTTACCTCCTTCCTCAGGGAATGACATACACCAAACAATGCTCCTATTTGAACTCCAGTTCACCACTGTTACCTGAAATGACATATGAATGGAAAAACACACTTCTAAATTACTATATCCGATGTTAAAATTATAAATAGCTCACACTCGTTCTAACATTTCATTAAAACCTTTTGGAGATAAAGTATCCAGTTTAAATCTAAAAGCTCTCTTCTACCCACCCTCCCCCTTTCTCTTTGCCCCTTCTTTTCCCTCTCTGCTCTTCCTTTTCCATTGACCGTACTAACGCTTTCTACTCTCCCTCCAGTTCCTCTCCACTGTGGCCTTATGGCCGCCATGAAGTGCCTCTCATGGAATGTCTGAGGCCTTGGATGTCCACGTAAGCGCTCCCTTGTATATGCCACGATCCTTAAGTACAACTCTTTGCTTGTTTGCCTGCACGAGATGCACTTGGTTGCCGGACTCTACCCGTTGGTTGTCTCGCCCCTGGGTGCAATGGTCTATGCATTCATGTCACACCTCCCATTCCAGGGGAGTGTCGATCCTAGTACACAAGTCGCTGAGGTGGGAGGTGCGTCATTCACAGGTAGATCCAGAGGGTAGGTTTGTTTTTCTTTCCTGCCTAATGGATTGTGTCCCTCATGTCATACTTTGTGTTTATGTCCCCCCTGGGGATCTATATGTGGCCCATCAAGCGGCTGTATACGCTGCATCTTTTTCCTGGGGCAAAGGTCCTCTGTATGGGAGACTTTAATAATATTCTCGACCCAGCTTTGGACAGGAGGGGATTGGGTGCACTGCCCCCGTCCTCACCCCTAGTGGCGTTGATTCTGGAATTAGGGTGGCGGGACATCTACAGACACCTCTACCCAACTGCTCGCACGTACTCTTGTCAAGCAGCTAGCTATAACTCACTTTCACGCATTGACATGATGCTGTGTGATGTTTCTCTACTCCCCTTAGTGTCCTCTATTGCTTATGTGACGCGGGGGGTGTCTGATCATTCCCAGCTTCTCCTTACTTTGACACTTCCTGGTCCCCCTGGGATTCGGACCTGGTGGATGAACCCTTATTGGCTGTCCCTCTTTGGTCCTCATGACGGCATTCCTATACAACTGCAGATGTTCATGACTGATCATGGTGATTCTAGCGATCGCCTTGTTGTCTGGGAGACAGCCAAGGCGTTCTTACGACGTTGCTTGCAGTCAGCTATTTCCTTCATTAAACGGGAGGCGGTGAGGGAGGACGACCAACTGGGGGCGCAGTGTTCTTAGCTGGAGAACTGTTATGTGCAGGATCCCACTGAGCCCAACAAAGATGCCTGGTTTTTAGCCGGCCGTCAGTACCTCCACTGCCTTCAGGCTAAGGCTGCCCGTAAGCTGTTCTTTAACCTCTTAAGGACTCAGGGTTTTTCCGTTTTTGCACTTTCGTTTTTTCCTCCTTACCTTTAAAAAATCATAACCCTTTCAATTTTCCACCTAAAAATCCATATTATGGCTTATTTTTTGCGTCGCCAATTCTACTTTGCAGTGACATTAGTCATTTTACCCAAAAATGCACGGCGAAACGGAAAAAAAATAATAATTGTGCGACAAAATCGAAAAAAAAAACGCCATTTTGTAACTTTTGGGGGCTTCCGTTTCTACGCAGTGCATATTTCGGTAAAAATTACACCTTATTATTCTGTAGGTCCATCCGGTTAAAATGATACCCTACTTATATAGGTTTGATTTTGTCGCACTTCTGGAAAAAATCATAACTACATGCAGGAAAATTTATACGTTTAAAAATGTCATCTTCAGACCCCTATAACTTTTTTATTTTTCCACGTACAGGGCAGTATGAGGACTCATTTTTTGCGACGTGATCTGAAGTTTTTATTGGTATGATTTTTGTTTTGATCTGACTTTTTAATCACTTTTTATTCATTTTTTAATGTTATAAAAAGTTACCAAAATACGCTTTTTCTGAATTTTTTTGCGCGTACGCCATTGACCGTACGGCTTAATTAATGATATATTTTTATAGTTCGGACATTTACGCACGCGGCGATACCACATATGTTTATTTTTTTTTTTTTTTACACTGTTATTTTTCTTATGGGAAAAGGGGGGTGATTCAAACTTTTATTAGGGAAGGGGTTAAATGACCTTTATTAACACTTTTTTTTTACTTTTTTTTTTTTGCAGTGTTATAGGTCCCATAGGGACCTATAACACTGCACACACTGATCTCTCATCCTGATCACAGGCGTATATTAACACGCCTGTGATCAGCATTATCGACGCTTGACTGCTCCTGCCTGGATCTCAGGCACGGAGCAGTCATTCGTCGATCGGACACCGAGGAGGCAGGTAAGAGCCCTCCCGGTGTCCGATCAGCTGTTCGGGACGCCGCGATTTCACCGCGGCGGTCCCGAACAGCCCGACTGAGCAGCCGGGATACTTTCAGTTTCACTTTAGAAGCGGCGGTCAGCTTTGACCGCCGCTTCGAAAGGGTTAATACCGCACATCGCCGCGATCGGCGATGTGTGGTATTAGCCGCGGGTCCCGGCCGTTGATTAGCGCCGGGACCCACGCGATATGATGCGGGATCGCGGCGCGATCCCGCTTCATATCGCGGGAGCCGGCGCAGGACGTAAATATACGTCCTGCGTCGTTAAGGGGTTAACCGACAGGTGGCATTCGAACTGGGCAACCAGTCTAGCAAGCTACTGGCCCACCTCATACATCAAAACTCTGCTTCGCCGACTGTCTTGCAAATCCGGAGCCCGAATGGTTCAATTCTCACACCTAATTCACAGATCTCGGACAGATTTGTCTCTTTCTACACTGACTTGTACACTTCGATGGCTACCTACTCGGCCCAAGAGCTGTCCGCTTACCTAGACTCAATTACTTTTCCTAGGCTTTCTGCTGAGAGTGTGGCCTCTTTGGAATCTGACTTCACAATGGAGGAACTTGAAGATGCTCTGGGAGCCCTGGCGAGAGGAAAAAAATCGCCAGGTCCGGACAGCCTCCCGCTTGAAGCGTATCAGCAATATAGGGAGCAGCTGGCTCCCTGTTTGATGTCCATGTATAATGCAGCGTTTGCTGCCGGACATTTACCGGACTCTTTTTATGATACCTCCAATGTGGTTATACTGAAGTCAGATAAAGACCCGCTTGAGTGCACCTCATATAGACCTATATCTCTTTTAAACCTAGATTATAAGGTGCTCACTAAAATGCTTGCCCTTAGGCTCAACCGTGATATTGGAAATCATACACAAGGATCAGTCAGGCTTTATGCCAGGCTGCTCGACCTCAGATAATATCCGCAGGGTCCAGGTCTTGACACAGTTGGGGGTCGCCGGTGACCAGGATTGGGCCCTGACCTCCCTGGACACCGCTAAAGCCTTTGACTCTTGAGTGGTCTTACCTTCTTGGGGTTCTACAGAGGTTCGGGTTTGGACCCAACTTTGTCAAGTGGATCTCCATATTGTATAGTTCCCCGAGGGCTAGAATGTCGGTGAATGGAGTTCTCTCCTCGTATTTCCCACTCACCCGGGGAACGCGTCAGGGTTGCCCTCTCTCCCCCCTATTGTTCGCCATTGCTATTGAACCACTTGCTCTTCAAATTCGCCAACACCCTGGCTTTTCAGGTATTCGGGTTGGTGATCGGGAGGATAGGATAGGCCTGTACACCGATGATATGATTCTATTCCTGACCCACCTGAGCATCACGCTCCCACTTAGCATAAATGTCATTGACACTTTTGGTGTATACTCCGGCCTTAAAATTAACTGGAGCAAATCGTGTTTATGCCACTGCGGGACGGTGACTGGGGACAGCATATTCATGGTCTGAAGGTGGTTTATACCTTCAAATACTTGGGCATTGTTATAAATAGGACGTTTGGTGATGACCACTTGAACAATATACTACCTCTGCTTCCTTATGTATGAGAGAAGTTTAGAGTGTGGGCCGCCTTACCGCTCTCGGTTGCTGGCCGTATCAACTTAATTAAAATGGTGGTACTCCCCAAATGCCTTTATTTGCTGGAGAATGCCTCCGCACCGGTGCCTAAGTCCTTCTTTACACAACTCCATGCCCTCTTCTCCCCCTTTGTGTGGGGGGGGGTAACAGGTCCAAGCTTAAACTTTCTACACTGCAGAGATCCAGGCACAGGGGTGGCATGTCTCTACCGGACATGCACCTATATTACTTGGCAGATAAGCTGCGTTATCTCCGACACTGGGTCTCCTTGGACCCGCTCCCGAACAGTGAACATCATCTAGCCCACACTCTGCGTCTCCACCATTTATGGCCGGTATTGGAGGGGAAGACGGGCTTGGGGGGCTCATGGCTACCCTTACATAAATTGGCCCTGCAGGTTTGGATGGCTTCTAAGCGAGTCCTCGCCTTCTCGGGCACTATACTGGATAGACAGCTTTGGCATGATCCCTTATTACCGCATTTTTCGGATCTACTGGATCCTCGGTTTTGGAGATCTTGCGGGATCTACTCTATAGCTGATGTTCATGATGGTGCACATTTCAGAGACTTCCAACACTTTCAAGAGGCTCACAATGTTCCTCGTCAGTCCTTTTATCGTTTTCTTCAGCTCAGACATGCGTTCTCCATGCAGTTCCCTATATCGTCTGCCCCCTTTTCCCGGTATCAGATTATTGGGGTCTTTAAAAACACAGGGTACTAGAGGTCTGATCTCTGCTTTGTAACTGCCCTGCTGGGTGCCAAGATGGATAGAGAGCCCCTTTTGGTGGAATCCAGATGGAAATCCTCCATACGGGAGAGGAATGGGATGAAGCTATGTCTTCTCATTTGTCTGTTTCCCCCTCTATCAATAACCGCCTTATTCAATTGTACATATTTCACCAATCCTACCTCACGCCGGTTAGATTGGTCAAGATGGGCAGGAGACCTGATGCTTCCTGTCATAGATGTGGGGAGGAGAGTGCGGACTTTGTGCACATGATGTGGTCCTGCAGCTTTCTCAGCTCCTATTGGGATGAGGTTGTACGATTTGTTAGTTCTTTGCATCAATGTCCTGTGCCCTTTTCCCTTAAGACTTGCCTTTGGGAATTCTAGATAAAGAACACTGGTCCCCTTTCGAAATGACGTTCCTCAGGGAAGTGCTGTTCTTCGCTCGCAGGGCCATAGCCCTGCGTTGGATGGATCCGAGAACCCCCGAGTATATCAGGCTGGAAAGCTTTGGTTAATGCCTCAGTGAATTATGAGTATGTAGTATATAAACATCGTAAGAACCCCTCTAAGTTCTACAAAGTCTGGTCGGCGTGGTGCGCTTCTCCTCGGGCAAACTTCACAGCCTCCCGCTTTCTGGCTATTAGAGACCAATACACCCTCGTAATTCCCCTATTTTGCAGCACGGTCTGCCAGCCTATATGGTGGCAGTATCTGGCTATATATATTCGCCTGCACACCTTCCCTTTCCCTCTTCCCCCCCCCCTCTCCTCCTCCTTTTATCCTTCTTTTCCCCTCTCCCTTTTATTTCCTTCATTTTTCTTACCATCTCTCTCAAGCTAGTTGTCTTCTTCCTTCTCCCCCACCCTTTTTTTCTTTTCTTCCCCCCCCCCTTCTTCTATTTCCGGGGCTGTCCGGGCATTTGTTCAGTGATTGTCTTTTTGTCCTTACTTGTTTGTTTGTCTTGTCTTCTGTTTGTCATAGTTCCCACTGATAGTGGTTGGTTGATTCTATGTGTTTTTATTTTTTGTGCCTCTTTATTGCCGTGCTTTTCATTCTATGTAGACAACTCATTCAGAATTATCGCATGTCTATGTGTATTGTATTTCCCCTGCTTTTGACGTTGTTTATTTTTATTGCCTCTGTCTACTTATGCACATCACAATAAAGACAGTTTTTTTAAATATATATATAAAAGCTCTCTCTTGCACAATGTAGCAAACCTCCTCAGACTTTTTTTCTATTTGTTCTATCGGAATGACTGTTAGTAACTCAGGGTCCGCATTATGGGCTACTGTAAAATGCCGGGACACGCTATGCTTAGGATAGCGATGCCTAATATTGAATTTGTGGGATGTAATTCTGAGACTTCCTCCCCACATACTGAATTCTGCAGGGACATTCTAAAACAATTACATATTCAGTACTACAATCTAAATGAGATTTTATCTCTATAACTTCACCTGTGGATTTACTAGTCACTGATTTTACACCATGCTTTATATTTTTACACATCCCACATTTTTATTTACACATTTATGAACCCCCCTTTCTTGATTTTTACTATTCTTCACTTTATTTGATTTATTTATACATGGATAAGAAGGAGAAATCTGTTGGGCAATGGTTCTAGCTCTTCTGTAAATAAATCTTGGTTTACTACTATCTTCTAGTGCATCCTTCAAAAAGGGGTCATTTTCTAAAATATTTCAATGTTTATAAAAAATCTTTTCAATTTGTTTAGCATTTTGAGAAAAATGAGATAAAAGCGGTCACGATTTTCACTTTTTTGAATTTTCTGCTTCTTTCCTAATTTTAGATTTTCTATTTGTTCGTTTCTCTTAATATTATCCGCTTTTTGTTTCGCTCCTTTGATTACTTCCACTGGGTATTTAGTTTCTTTAAATCTTTCTTCTATTATTTTTGCTTGTGTTTCATAATTCGTTTGTTCTGAACAGTTTCTTCTTATTCTTGCTAGCTGTCAGAAGGGAATATTCACCTTTCAGCTTTTTAAGTGATCACTCGGATGCTGATCCACTCATTTGAAATGGGTTTGTGTGTGAAATGTATTATTCTTAACATAAATCTCTAAATCTAAGAAGTCTAAGAACTTTATACATGATATAAAATTACTATCTTCAATAAAAAGTTTTTCAAAGGCGTCCATGTACAAATTTGTAAAAAACTGGTGCGCATTTCAGGTCCATCGCTGTTCCTTTATGCTGTCTAAAATATTCCTCATAAAAACAAAAAAAACCGTTAATAAAAATTCTAAACTAATAAAAATGCTTTTTGTACATTAGGCATTAATAAATATTCCTTTAAAATATCTGCCACAACTCTCACACCCTTGTCTTGTGGTATATTCAAATATAATGAAAACATCTAGCGTAACCAACCACATATCATACGAATCTCGTAAGTAGAGGGGGAAGCAAAGTTACATACGGCTGAAGTATGCGGTCTATAAATTATCCTAGATGACTTGTCAACGAATCCACCCTTGCAATAATTGGTCTTCCCGGTGATTGTAGTGGATTTTTTTTCCGGTGGTTGAAGTGGATTTATTTTTTTTTGCAGTTGAGTAAAGAATGTTTTTATTAGTTTTTTTAAGGTTTTAAATGCTAATGATTGGGGTATGCAATTCACTAAAACTATAAAAAAAAGAGAATATTACTTTCTTAGATTTAGAGATTTATGTTAAGAATAGATTTCACACAAAAACACATTTCAAATCTGTGGATGCAAATTGTATCTGCATTTTTCGAGTGATCACTTAAAAACCTGGAAGGTGAATAGCTTCAGACAACTGGCAAGAATAAGAAGAATCTGTTCAGAACAAAAGAATTATGAAAAACAAGCAAAAATAATAGGAGAAAGATTTAAAGAAAATAAATACCCAGTGGAAGTGATCAAAGGAGCGAGCCAAAAAGCGGATAATATAAAGAGAAACGAACAAATAGAAAATCAAAAATTAGGAAACCATAATAAAGTGCAAAAAAGTGAAAATTATTGGACAGCTTTTATCTCGTGTTTTTCTCAAAATGCTAAACAAATTGAAAAGATTTTTTTTTTTTATAAACGTTAGAATATTTTAGAAAATGACCCCTTTTTTGAAGGATGCACTAGGAGATAGTAGTAAACCAAGATTTATTTACAGAAGAGCTAGAACCATTGCCCAACAGATTTCTCCTTCTTATCCATGTATAAATAAATCAAATAAAGTTAAGAATAAAAGTAAAAATGTGTAAATAAATGTGGGATGTGTAAAAATATAAAGCTTCAAAACAGAAAGTGAAGTGCTGGCACTGCTCTCCCTCTATGCTCTCCCTTGAATGGTCTATGTTCACACTCTAGCTAGCAGCCTATCTTCATGTGGTGGTGCTCATGTACTATAGTAGTAACGAGGTGAATACAAATCCATATAATAGAGAAGAAAGTACAGGCAACTCACTACGTTGTAGTAACTTCGTGTTTATTACTGGGACATGCAGGTAAAGCGGCTCCACGCCACACCGGGATGCCGAACACTAGTGCGTTAACCGATGACAGCTGTTTCTTTCCGTTCAGGAACTTCAAACAGATCATCTCCATTCACCTGTGCATGTGACAATATATCTCCTCCATTTGTGACGTCGTGCCAAGGTGAGCGGAGTTTCAATCTTACAAATAGATTTACCAATATTAAATTTATAGAAAAATTACTTATTAAACATTTCATTATTGTATATAAGTGAAAATAGCATATCTGCTGTGGTAAAAAACTGTTTAAAACAAGACTACTAAAAACAGAACTATTTGTAGCTAAACCGATGTTTAGAGGAAGACTCCCATATCTATTCTATCATTTAACCCTCTCATGTCTTGAGCTCCCGTTCTCAATATCCAACGGGCTTCTATTTCTCTTAATTTTTTCACATTGTCTTGATCTGGTTTTATTTTAACTTTTTCTATGCCTAAGCATTTTATATTTTTGATGTTTCCTGCATGTTCAGAGATCACATGTTCTATCAGTCGCGGTGATCCTTTTTTTTTGTTACTATTGAGTGCATGTGTTCTCTGAATCTAATATTCATGGGTCTGATTGTACTGCCTATGTAAAATCTCATGCATTCACATATGATTGCATATATCACATTTTTGGATCTACAACACATGAAATCTGTTATTTCTCTAGTAATGCCCCCTATGTTTATACTATTGCCAGTTATAAAATGGTCGCACCAGTTACAGTTTCCACATTTTTTGTTTCCTCTGATTATTGATTTATTTAGCCAGTTTTCTTCTGTTCTTTTTTCCATTATTTTACTTTTTACTAGTTCATCTTTTAAGTTTTTCGTTCGCTTGAACGCTATCATGGGTTTTTCTATTTTTTATCTTCCCAAGAATCTGATCTCTTTCTATTAAATGCCAATTAGTGTATATAGATCTTTTTATTAATTCATGCATAGGACTATATTTAAATGTAAATGTAAACCTCTCTTTCTTTATATCCTCATCTTTTACTCTAGTGTGTTTTCTGTGTCTCCTATTTTTTAATAGTGTACTTCTGTCAATTTTTTTTACTCTTTCTAGTGTATTTTTTAGTATTTGAGGTGGATATCCCCTATCTTCTAACCGTTGTATCAGTTCATCAGCCTGCATATTAAATGACTCTTCTGTACTATTTATTCGTCTCAATCTGAGTAATTGTCCGTATGGTATTGCTTCTTTCGTGTGGGAAGGATGGTAGCTTTTGTAATGTAGTAAGGTATTGCTTGCGGTTTCTTTTCTGTAACCTATTGTAGGGAGTGTGTTATTTTGTTTTTTTATAAGAACGTCCAGGAATTCTAGTTCTGTATTGCTATATTTTGAGGTGAAAGCCATATTCATTTGGTTATTGTTGAGGTACTCAACGAATCTCTCAAAGTCTTTAGGAGAACCCTTCCAGAGCATGAACACGTCGTCTACAAAACGTGAATAGTGTCCAATATGCTCTAGGAAGGGATTATCACCTGTGAAGACATATTTTTCCTCAAAAATCGGAAGGTACAGGTTAGCTAGTGTGCATGAGACCGGGGTCCCCATTGCGGTCCCACCCCTTTGGGCGTACCATTGTTCCCCAAATTGGAAGACGTTATTTTTCAAAATAAACTCTATTGATTCGCAGACAAAGTTTACAAAATCTTCGGATTTTCCTGTCCGTATTAGGATTTCTCTGATGCAATCGACGGCCAGCCCCTGTGGTATTCGAGTATACAAACTTTCCACGTCAATTGACGCTAAGAGATAACCTTCCATACTGGAGATGCCGTCGAGTGCACCAAGGAAATCATCCGTGTCTTTTACTAGGGATGGCACATCAGCCAGCAATGGCCGTAACAACCAGTCGGTATATGCAGAGAGGGATTCTGTCAGTGAACCTACCCCAGAGACTATAGGTCTCCCTGGAGGGGAGACCATAATCTTGTGTATTTTCGGTACGATGTACCATGTAGCATTTTTGGGGTTTAGTGGAAATAGCTTCTCTGCCATTTTATCTGACAGAATTCCTCTCTCTACCTGTTTTCTGAGTAAAGTTTGTAGCTGTGATTTAAGTTTTTTTTGTAGGACTAGCTTTTAATTTCTCATATGTCCTTATGTCATCTAGTTGGCGATGTGCTTCCTTTAAGTAATCTATTGTGTTCATGATTACGGTATTTTCACCCTTATCTGTTCTTTTTATCGTTATTTTATCCTTTAGTTTTTTTAACCATGTTAATGCTTTTTGTTCTGCTACTGTTAAGTTTGCTGTATCTCTTGGATATATCTGTGCTTTTAAATCGTCGAGTACTTTTTGTTGGAATAGCTCCAGGTTTCCTCCTGGTTGTATGGGAGGAGAAAACGTGGAGCTATTCCCTCCTCTAAAATTTTGTACTTCGACTTCTGTGGGTGTTTCATCGGGTTCCCCGGTATTCTCCCCTAGCAACTCTGTTAATGCAAACAGACACTCCCTTTCGCTACCCACTGAATCTCTAAGAATATTGAAACCTAGAGGTCCTACTGTTACTGGGATATCTCCTTTTTGACTATCTTCCTTCTCTGCATTTGTTTTATTGGCAAAGAACCTTTTTAAATTTAATTTTCTTATGGCTCTGTAAAGATCTATTTCAAAATCTTCCATATTAAAGTCTTGAACTAGACAAAAATTCAGTCCTCTTGAGAGGAGTTTTATAGTGTCCTCTTTAAGTACCAGACTGGACAGATTTACTACTGCTGGTGTATTTTTATTTATAGAAACAATGTCCTTTTGTGTTAATCTTCTTTCTTCATTTATTCTGTCCATTGTTACAGTTGATGTAACTTCTCTTTTTTCTTTTTCTTCTCTTTTTATGACTGCCAGGTTACTCTCTTCCGTTTTGTTAGTTTTTTGGGATTTCTTTTCTCCTCCTCTTCTGATTTTTTTCTTGCTGTTTTCTTGTTTTTTTCCTTCTCGTTTTTTGACAGATCGTTGCTATTGTTCACACTCTGTTCTGATGAACTGGTGTCTCCGTCCGTTGTCCAAAAGTCTGAGTTTTTTTTTATTTTTTTCTTGATCTTTATTTATTTATCTGTCTTTTCTTTTTTTGATATGAGGTTTTTTTCCCTTTCGGATTTATTTTTCCGTGTAGAAATACATTATCTGACTCATAGTCTATGCGATCTCTAAGGAATTTATCTCTTTTTATTTCTTTAATAGTTTTTTGTAGAGTTATTAATTTTTTCTCGGTTTTCTTCATGAACTCATTGTAGTTTTCTTCTGGTTGTCTTAAACGCAGCTCACTTTTTGCTTGGCTTAGTTCTTTTGAAACTTTTTCATATTCTTCAATGTTTTTCTCTAATACTAAATGCAACATTTCCAAGCTATATCGTTTGTGCATATCTTTCCATGCGGACATAAATTTTTGGTCTTCGGTAAATTGTGAGGCTTCCTTGTACCCTCTCAGACCTCGTGGCACTCTATCACAGGCTTTATATGATTTTAGGCTGTTTATTGTCCAAAACCTAAACATCGGTTTAGCTACAAATAGTTCTGTTTTTAGTAGTCTTGTTTTAAACAGTTTTTTACCACAGCAGATATGCTATTTTCACTTACATACAATAATGAAATGTTTAATAAGTAATTTTTCTATAAATTTAATATTGGTAAATCTATTTGTAAGATTGAAACTTCGCTCACCTTGGCACGACGTCACAAATGAAGGAGGAGATATATATAGTCACGTGCACAGGTGAATGGAGACCATCTGTTGAAGTTCCTGAACGGAAAGAAACAGCTGTCATCGGTTAACGCACTAGTGTTCGGCATCCCGGTGTGGCGTGGAGCCGCTTTACCTGCATGTCCCAGTAATAAACACGAAGTTACTACAACGTGGTGAGTTGCCTGTACTTTCTTCTCTATTATATGGATTTGTAAAAATATAAAGCATGGTGTAAAATCATTGACTAGTAAATCCACAGGTGAAGTTAGAGAGATAAAATTGCATTTAGATTTTAGTTCTGAATATTCAATTATGTTTTATAATGTCCCTGTTCAGTATGTAGGGAGGAAGTCTCAGTCCCTGCAAAAAAGAATCACATCCCACAGATTCAATATTAGGCATTGCTATCCTAAACATAGTGTGTCCCGACATTTTGCTGTAGCCCATAATGCGGACCCTGAGTTACTAAGTCATTTCGATAGAACAAATAGAAAAAAAAAGTCTGAGGAGCTTTGCTACTAGGGATCGACCGATTATCGGTATGGCCGATATTATCGGCCGATAATCATGATTTTGGGCATTATCGGTATTGGCAATTACCTTGCCGATAATGCCCCGCCCCCCGCACCGCCCCGCGACCGTAACCCCCCGACCGCACCGCGCCCGCTTTAAATCAATGCTCTGCAGCGGTGTCGAGGGGGGATAAATAGCCGATAACTCATACCGATATTCCGGTATAAGTTATCGGCTATCGGCCCTAACCTCCACCGATTATCGGTATCGGCCCTTAAAAAAACTATATCGGTCGATCCCTATTTGCTACATTGTGCAAAAGAGAGCTTTTTATTTTAAGGGTACATTCAGACGAGCAGACTTTCCACGCGTATTTCGCTGAGGATCAACCGCTGAAAGACCGCTGTATGCTGCCTTTACATGTGCCTGCTCGGAGTGGCAATACGCCGATAAGAGCAGACACACTGCGATGCGCGAGTCGCCGTGCATGTGCAGTATACTTGCACATCGCCGCAGCTCTTGGCCTAGCTCACTGAGCAGGGGGAGCGGCCGTGATGTGTGCGAGTACACCAAGCATGCGCGGCGACACGCACATCGCTTCAGTGTTTCTGCACGTAGCGGCGTATTGCCACTCCGAGCAGGCACATGTAAAGGCACCATACAGAGGTCCTTCAGCGGCGGATTTGCACTCGTCTGAACGTACCCTTAAACTGGATACTTTATCTCCAAAAGGTGTTAATGAAATGTTAGAACGAGTGTGAGCTATTTATAATTTTAATATTCCAGGCAAAACCTTTTTTTATATACATCAACTGGCTCCGGAAAGTTAAACAGATTTGTAAGTATCTTAATCCTTCCAATAGTTATTAGCTTCTGAAGTTTTCTGTCTAACTGCACAATGATGATGTTACGTCCCGGGAGCTGTGCATGATGGGAGAATATCCCCATAGGAACTGACCCGGGACGCGAGTCATCAGAGAGCAGTTAGACAGAAAACAACAACTCAACTTCAGAAGCTAATAACTATTGGAAGGATACATTTTTTTTAATAGAAGTAATTTACAAATCTGTTTAACTTTCCGGAGCCAGTTGATATATGAAAAAAAGTTTGGGCCTGGAATACCCCTTTAACATCGTATATAGTATTTTAGAGATGTGTTTTTCCCTTTCCGGTAACAGAGGTGAACTGGAGTTCAAGTAGGAGCATTGTTTGGTGTATGTCATTCCCTGAGGAAGGAGGTAACTCCGCAACGCGTCAGAACTTTTTATATGTATTTTATATTTTCCCTTTTGTTATGTGCAATAAATGTGATCTATATCTAACAAGCGAAGCCTTCATGATCACTTTTTCAAACAATAAAAGACCGAGCAAAACAAGAGAAACAAGAAGAGAAAGGAATAATTCCCATAACTTACTGACAGATGCGATTATTCAGCTGCTGTGTGGGAAGGTGTGTCCTTGCCTCCATTTTTCTTTTTTCAGTAATGTTCTATTTTGGGTGAGAATGATTCACCAGAGGAGAGCCCAGCAGATATAGAAGTTCCCAATTCAGAGATACGTCTTGTGAATTCAGTGAGCGGTCGGTGTATGGCCACTCAAAGTTTAAGTTCCTGGATTTTGTTTCTTTTATATATTTTTTTTGCATATGGAAGTGATCTATTAGCCGCTACCACTTTTAAATTTATCTAACTTTGTAACAATATGTCTACCTTCTATCAATTCATAGTTAGATACTAGTTAGTTCCAAGTAACTCACTGTTAGTATGTTTCCATTTTCTATACTTCGTATAAACAAATGTATTGTAAAATAATATCTACTTACATTTCTATATAATACATCATTTCTCTAACTTTGTGCTACTATAAATTCTAAGTATGGTATGTTTGTGTGTATATATATATATATATATATATATATATATATATGTTTTATAATTTGTATTGAAAGCTATTATGATGTTCTGTAGTCTACTATGGCTTTATACGCTGGTGTGTTTTTCTAGCTCATCTGGTCAGGTGACGTTGAGTCATGTGATGTGTTCTCAGATTTTAAGTCAACATATCTATGACTAAAGGTCCACGTCACCGAAATGCGTCAGAAGAGTGTATGAGACCTCTAACTGTTGGATATACTGATTTTATGCCTACAATAAAAGTTAAAAAGTTTTACTGCCACTTCAGCTGGAAATTCGTGCTTCTTTTGCTGGTAATCCTGTGACCTGCTCTGGGCTATCCATGTTGGAAAAACTGTCATGATAGAGAGGTGAGAGCTGGCTAGTCTGTGTGAATGTGGTTAATGGATTTGTGGTTTAAACAACAGGTCATTTTCTGAAGACACTTTCCCTTTAAAGATCCTCATATCTTGAAGAGAAAGGAGAGAGGCTACAAAGTGCTATGGCTGCAGCCACATAGTTTCCTTGCTTAGTTAACATAAAGGACATACTTTTCTAGAGATACCTTAAAGTGATTTTTGTTGAGTAAACTAGATGATGTACATTAAATGGAGTTATCTACATTTAGCAGTTTTTCATTTTAAAAAGAGCCCAAATTGCTGTAAAAGAACAAAGCAGTGGTTACTCACCTGTCCAATGTAGTCATAATCCGCTGTACATGAGCCGGTCGGCACCCCAGTCACTCGACAAGCCCAGTCTCTCTTGACAAGCATCTCAGTTGCCTCAGATGTCATTTTCTGTACTATGGGCATCACAAGTGATAGGAGTCATGATGCCAGAAGTACGAAATGTAACCGCTGAGGCCACTAGTTCACTTGTCAAGACAGACCAGGGCGCCAACTGAAGCCTGTGCAGGGACTAGCAAAGACTAACTACATAAAAGCACTGACTTATAAACATGTATGAAAGTAGGGGGTACATACCTTGCAAATGGTTTGCATGTGAGGACTGGACGAGAAGGTTTCACACTGCAGATGACGTTCACATTCCTCCCGCCAGTGCTGCCACTTTAATTCAAACTCTGTCAATGTCTGAGACTTTAAAAGGAAAAAAACATGAAAAAGACACATGAGACACCCAAAATAGTTAGTCGATCTTATAAGGATAATTAAAATTAAGATATTGCCAACTTTCAAGGATGCAAAAGAAAACAATTAAGCACAAAAAGGTCTAAATTGCAGAGGACCATAATAATGTATATATGGAGTTCTATGGCCAGAAAGATGGGCAGAACAGAAAACAGGATTAAGCAGAGAAATGAGCTACCTCCGCCTGCAAGTCTTTGCATCCATACCAGCCAATGCAAAGGTGCGGACACAGGTAAATGAGTAAAAGGTAGGCAAGGAAAACCATGTTGCAGCCTTGCAGACCTGAAAAGCCCCAAAAAGCTGCCACTGCATGGGTGGAATGAGCCATGACCTGGAAAGCGGGAGCTCTGCCCTTGCTGCGGTTTGCCTCCATCGGGCAATAGTCACATTGGAACCCGGAAGCCCCTAACAGTGACCCTCTGGGATGACAAAGAGCATACAAGCTAAAAAAGTAATCCGTTATAGAGAGAAATGCAGATGGCTCACAACACATCCAGGCGGTGAAGGAAAGTCTTCATTAAGGTGGTAGGCAGACCTCACCTTAGTCAAGGAGGGAGGAACTGGGCAGAGAACCACTTTGTCCTAAATAACAGCAAGGAAAGGGGAGAGGGGTGGCAAGAAAGGGCTGCCAGTTACAAAACCAGCCAATGGGGCATAAGCAAGATGGATGGATCAACTGGACTTTGGGATTAATTCATTACACATTATCACTTGCTCTTTATATTGTCAGACCATACCAGTTGAGAAAGGTCTTGGGATGGTAATTTGTCTTCATACAACCACTGTACTAAAAACTAATGGATTGAATCCCTCAAATTAAAAGAATATAAATTAGGAGCCAGATGTAATCAACCATACTAAGCTGCATAGATATTTAGTTTTTCTAGTAAATATATGAATTAAACTTTCTTCAAGTATAACAAAGAGTGCGAATTCGGGTAGAAAAACAGACATGGTGCACATCTACAATCTTGTATAATGATCTGATTGCTTCTCAGCATAATATCAAAAACTAACAGGTTGTTAGTATACATTTTTGATCAAAAAGTACAAGCCCACTCGCCACGTCAAGGCCACCTATTTAGAGTGGGTCCCTAACGTCCCTAGCATAAAATGGCGCAGCACCGAGCGGCGACCACCACCGCCGCGACACCAATGCCCACAGGGGGGAACGACCCACCGGCAGAGCGGCCCCAATGCCACTCAAACCAGTCTATGGGCCGCACCCCCCCGCAGACACGGCGCCACGGCAGCGACGGACACCGCACAGCACAAACAAAGAGTGCACTTGCTTTTCTACTTTTAATGGAAATAACAGTGACCAAGAAGGCACTCTTCTATGAGAGAAGGAGCAAGGGGACCTCCCGAAAAGGCTGGAAAGGAAAACCCTGAAGAGCATCACAGACAATGTTCAAGTCCCATTAAGGGGTTGGGGGACTTTAAGGAGAAACTCTCTTGACATGGGAGAAAAATTGGAAAGGTTAGAGTCTTGACCCTTCAGCGAGTTGAAAACCAACCATGCATTCAAGAAGAGTTGAAGAAAAGAGAGATGAGAAGAGATCTAGAAGCTGCCACAGTATGTCAACTGAGAAACTGACCAGACCTACCTACAAGGTGCGCCTGCGCCACCAAGATCACCAGGAGGTCTTCTGCTTTGACCTTTAAGACGAGTGGAAAGAAAAGTAAGGGGTGGCAATAGGTACAATTGCTGCCATGGTATCGCAAAAGCATCAGTGGCTAGAGCCTGTGGATCCTTTGTCCGGGAGACAAAAACTGCAGCACCCGATTATTAAGGAGAGCTGCCATCAGATTCACATTTGAGCTGCACCACCTGCGGCATTGCTGACAAAGCCAAAATGTTAAGTTCTGCCCAGGTGAGGATGAAAGCCACTTTGCCATGGCAGCTATTATGTAGGCTTTGCCAATCTGAATGTGAATTGGAAAGCCTGAGGAAGTCCTGGCAACAATGGAAAGAGACAGATTTCATGGAGTTCCAAGACAATTGACCGAGAGATTAGAGTCTTTATTAGAACAAGCCCCTGAGTTGTCTCAACCTGCCAGCCTCCTCACCACCCAAGGAGACTAGTGTCTGTTGTCACTACCTGCCAGTGATTCGGAAGTAAGGAGCAGTCCAGGGAGGGTAGAAGGGACTGATGCCACCACTGTAGGTCCTAGCAAACTTGAGGCGGAATGAAGATTGGCTGATTCCAGGAAAGAAAATACCTATGCCGATGGAAGAGCAGGAACAGCTGCATTGGTTACCATTCTGCCAGCACCTGCCGGCAGAAGGGAAGAGGGACATTAAAGAACCCTAATCCTGGACAAAAAAAATAATAAGACACATCAGCTTGTCCTCTGGAAGACAAGTCCACTCTACTGAGGTGTCAAACAGCATCATGAGAAAGAGGATGCTGTAAGAGGAACGGCGTAGGATTTGGAATGGTTGATGATCCAACCAAAAAGAAACAAACAGTCTCCATGGTTATCCAGAGACTCTCTAAGTTCTGGGACCATGAGGGGGGCCATCAGCAGAATATAGTCTAGGTAGGGCGTGACCAGGACCCTCCCTAAGTCTAAAAGAAGCACCATGGCGGCTACCATGACCTTTGTGAAGGCCAAGGGGACCGTTACCGAACAGGAAGGCCATGAATTGGTAGACAGATGAGCCCACCAAGAAGAGGAGAAATCACTGGTGGGAGAATGTGAGGGTAAGCTGTCAATGGACAACAGAAACTCTGCCTCCTGCATGGGTGCTATGACTGACCGAAGAGACTGCATGCAGAAGTAAAAGATCTTGAAATGCTTGTTCAGGAGCTTCAGGTCCAAGATCGGAAGGACAGAGCTATCCCTCTTGGAGACCACAAACAAGTTGGGATAAAAATCCCAGAAGTTTCTGGGTGAAGGATAGGAAGAATGACTTTAATAGAAAGCAGAGAATGAAGAACTGCAAAAGGACACGAGTAGGGAGGGCGCAAGACAGGAAAAGACAGCGAAGAATTTTAGTTTTGTAGCCCCATGAAATGACATTCCTTTGCCCAGGCATCCGGACAAGGGCAAGTCAAACGTCCAAAAATAGAGAGGCAGCAGAAAAGACTTGCCCTGGGAGGCTGAAGATCAAAGAGGACTGGCGGGAGAGGTCGAAAGAAAGTAGCCTTATGACAGCATATTGGCATTTTCTGCACCTCTGGGGACGATAAGAGCAGTTCACCTGTGGCATTGGAAATAATCTCATCAAGCTTCTTTACAAAATGACTGGAACCGGTGACTGACCGTTTTAAGTGCGAATCTGCAAAAAAGGGATTTGTTGGCTACATTGAAAGCTAAACTTCTGTCGGAATCCTGAGGAGCAGAACCAAGATACTAGGCTACGCTGGTCTAGAGAAGGCTTCAATGCACAAAAAGTAATAAGGAAGAAATTATACAGGGATGAGAAAAAAAAGCGAACATTTTACACTGTATTTAGAGGAAAATGAAATGCCAGAAAAAACACAGCAGGATAAGTTTAAAGGGGTACTCCTAGGATAGGGCATAAGATGTCAGATCACCGGGGTCCCGCTGCTGTGCGTAATGACGGGCGATACAGGGGACGGAGCAGCGTGACGTCATGGCTCCGCCCCTTGTGACATCATGGCCCGCTCCGTCAATGCAAGTCTATGGCAGGGGCGTGACGCCCACCACGCTCCCTCCCATAGACTTGTATTGAGGGGGCGGGCCATGGCATCACGAGGGGCAGAGCCGTGGCGTCACGATGCTCCAGCCCCTGTATGGCCCGTCATTACGCGCACAGCGAACTCTCTCTGTGCAGTAATGATAGCGCGGTGCAGCAGCGGCGATCCTGGGGGGTTCCCAGCAGCGGGACCCCGGCGATCTGACACCTTATCCCCTATCATTTGGATAGGGGATAAGATGTCTAGGGGCGGAGTACCCCTTTAACTTCCCAGTACATATCACAGGAAGAAGTACAGTGCCGCACAAAAAAATAAATCAAAAAGACAAATCACTAGGTCCAGGTGGCATTCACCCCAGCATTCTATAGAGCCCTATATCGAATATTTAAGGACTCTATAGTCACAGGATCTTAATGTCTATAGTGACAGGGTCAGGGTCTCCCCTAAGACTGGCAAATTGTAAATATTAGGCTAATATTCCAAAAGGGGCAAAAAAGTTACCCAAAAAATCATAGACGTGTTAGTTTATTGTTTGAGGGTAAATTTTTTGCTTTTTTGCATCTCAATGAAAATAAATGTAGGACTTCATATCAGCATGAGTTAAACTAAACTAAACTGATGAGCTTTTATGAGGAAGCGAGCTAAAGACTAAACCAGGGTAAATTGCTGAATGTCTTATACCTTTATTTTTCCAAAGCATTTGATACTGTGCCACATAAAAGGTTGCAACATAAAATGAGAATATTTGGACTGTGGGAAAATGTGCTTAAGTGGGTAAGTAAATGGCTCAGTGATAGGTAACACAGTGGGCGACTGTTACAAGTGGGGTAAGTTTTGGATCCTATACTATTTAATATATTTATTAATGACCTTTTAGAGAGATTATATAGTAAAGTGCAATCTTTGCAGATGATACCAAGCTCTGTAAAGTGGTTAACACAATAAAGGGCAGTGCACTGTTACAAATGGATCTGGATAAGAGGGAGGCTTTGACTGATAAGTGACAGATGAGTTTTAAACACAGATAAATAGTATGGTTATGCACATAGGGAGGAAAAATACATGCTAGGAAGAAAAAAAGATTATATATATCAATGGCCTTGATTTATCAATCAGCCTTATACTCTAATTGTTTTTTCCTACATCAACCAATCACAGCTCAACTTTTATATCTCAATGAGTTCTTGTAAAATGACAGTTGAGCTGTGAAAAAAAAAGACAGACAGACAATTGGGGTTTCAGGCTGATTGAAAAATATGGGCCAATATGTATGTATGTATGTATGTATGTATGTATGTATGTTCCAGCATTACTTCCAAATGGCTAAAAATAATTGCACACGTTACTAACATATGTCAACTAAAAATATAGGCTAGGTAAATTAACCCTTTCCCACCCCAATTTGAAAGAGGTTTTGTTTAAAGTACCATACAAGTCTATGGGAAATATGTTACTGCATAATGTCCAAATGGCTGGAGATATTTCGATAATACTTGGCTACATGTTACGTATATGTCCACTAAAAATATAGGGTAGTTACTTTAAAGGGGTATTCCGGGCAAAAAAATCTTATCCCCCTATCCAAAGGATAGGGGATAAGGTGTCTGATCGTGGGGGCGGGGCTCGCCGCTGGGACCTGCCTACAGCATTCTATGCGGGGCTGCGTCTCCAGTTTCGGAAACCTCCAGGCTTCCGGGACTGGAGACGTGACTTAACGCCTGGCCCCCTTGTGACGGCATGCCACACCACCTCCATTCATGTCTATAGGAGAGGGCATGCGGGCCTTTACACCCCCTCCCATAGACATGAATGGAGGGGGCATGGCATGATGTCACAAGGGGGCGCGGGGCATTTTGGTTTCCGAAACTTGAGACGCAGCCCCGCATAGAATACGGGTGCTGCAGGGAGATCATGGGGGGTCCCAGTGGCGGGCCTCCCGCGATCAGACATCTTATCCCCTATCCTTTGGATATAGGGGATAAGATGTTTTTGCCGGAATAACCTTTTAACCCTAGCCTACCCCCATTTGCGAGGATCAGAGTTTTTGTTTAAAGTCCCATGCAAGTCTAAGGGAAATGTATTTTACAAATATGTCAAAAAAATATATAGGCTAGTTAAATTAACCCTAACCTACCCCCTAATGTGATGGATGGGGTTTATGTTTCAGGTGCCCAGTAACCTCTTGACAAAGCCGTGTATAACGGCGAAACATGTCGAGGGGGGCCGCGAGTTGGTTTTAAAACAGCACTTTCCTTCTCTATCTGCAAGCACACTGCAGGTGCTTGACAGAATTAGTGCTTTACAATTGAGTCCGAGTAGTACTAAATGATAGTATACTACATGGGAAGAGAGACGCGCTGACTTTTTAATCCTTTTTGTTGTGTGGAAATAATAAATATATACTTTTCAAATATATGGGAAATTTGGGTATTAGTGGACCACTGCGGTGGTCTTATGGTGAATTGTCTGGATTAACCCTCCGTATATTGGTCTATAATGGTATATATGGTATATATGTTTCAAGTGCCATGCAAGTATATGAGGCTTCCAGTACCTTACTCGACACACACTTCATATCTCCTGGTGAGTGCAAGCCACACCGTGCCTGCATGCCTATCTCGCAAAGCCACAACCACAATTCATTAAGTCCCTCCCACCATTTAAGCCACACCCCATTTTTTTACCCTTTTGTGCATTGATCTGGCTTTCAAGTCACGCCCACTCCCACAAAACCATGCCCCCTATTTCCCGCTTACAATCTCTTCAACCCAACTAAGCCCCACCTGCGGATGGGATATGCAGACAAAAGATTCCTTATTTGTTGCTTTCTCTCCCCCTCAAGGATTAAAGTAGGAAAAACTGGGCAACACCTGGTAACTCAGCTAGTGTGAAAAAAAACACTTAGGAGTACTGACAAGGAAAAGAACATGGAAAGTTCTAGTTAACAGTAAATTTAACTGTGGCAACCAGTTTCAGGCAGCTGCTGCCAATGCAAATAAAATCATGGGGCACATCAAAAGGGGAATAAATGCACATGATAAGGAAATAACCCCCACTGTACAAATCATTGTAAGATCACACATGGAACACTGTGTACAGTACTGGGCCCCAGTGTACAAGAAAAATATAATGAAGCTTAAAGGCCATCTGCGGCCGAAAACAAATTATCCCCTATCTGCAGGATAGGGGATAAGTGTTTGATCACGGGGGATCCGAATGCTGGGGCCCCCGCGATCTCCTGCATGGGGCACGGCTCTGCCGCGGCCGACACGCCTCCTCCATGTAGTTCAATGGGAGAGGTGGGGAGGCCGCTTTCCTGCCTCCCCGCCTCCCCCACAGAACTGTATGAGCACTAATGCGGGGGCCCCGGTCAGGAGATCGTGGGGGGTCTGACCACTGGGATAGGGGATAAGTGTAAAAACGCTACAGTTGTCCTTTAAGAGTGATCAAAGACGGGGAACCAGAGTAATAAGGGAAAGGGGAGGACAACAGTACAAAAAAGGTTACTTAGTTTAGAAAAAAGACCTAATAACTATGTATAAATATATCAGTACAGAGATCTCTTCCATGATCTATTTATAATAAGGACTGTATTTATAATAAGGGTGCATTCTCTAAGTCTAGCGGAAAGGAGGTTTCTACATGAACACAGATGTGGGGTCTTTACTGTGAGAGCAGGGAGACGAACTTTATGCCAGAGGTAGTGGTCATGGTGAACTCTATAACAGTTTAAAAAGGGTCGGGACATTTTTCTGGAAAATAATGACATTACAGGTTATGGATACTTGATTTAAAGGGACAGAATGGTGATGCGTGGATTTATTCTCATTAGGGATTTTTTCTTTCCTCTGGATTAACACAGTAGGGACATGATTGAAATACAAGTTGAACTTGATGGACTTTTGGTATTTTTTCAACCTTATGAACTATGTGACCTGTCTGCAGAATCTGCCAAAGAGGTGGCATTGGCCAGCTGAAGGATGGTAGACTTGGACAGACAGGAGACCGAAGTATGTATTCCTACAGGACTATATCACTGTGATTTTTGTATGTAACATATGATAACTGAAATTGGTTATTGCAGATGGTCCTGTATTCTATCTTTTAGATAACTAATATAGACAATACGTTTTCTATATTGCACAAGGCTGTATTTTGAGCTTCCATTCTTAACGGGGAATTACAGTGTTTAATTGATTTTATGCCATGTAACATTCATTTATTTATTGAGATTTTATTTCATTGATATTGTATAGTATTGATTCTGCTGGAGAGGTGGACACAAGGGCTGTGTGTCACACCTCACTTATCGTCAGTATCTTTTTGTGCATAGTCTAAATAAATCAATATTTTCATAACTGAATGGTCCAATAACCTTTTTTCTTTTCATTTTCTTTTCAAACTACAACTCTACTAACTCTTACTCTGTACGCTATCCCCCTTTCTTCTCCCACCAATATCCCAGCTAGATAGAACTTGAGGACTGAACCTTGTTTTTGTTAAGTAGAAAACAGACCTATATCTGCCTCCTACTGACACAAAGATAAATGTATAAGCCTAGTGCCTGTGGGTGGGTATTAGCCTGCTGGGAGGGGTGGAGTCCATTTTTTCTCTTCTTAGCGTCAATAGCCTATACCGATGGTACTAGTCCTTCCCAATATGGCACATCAGAGATTGGCATTTTACTAATGTTCCTAACAATCAACAGACATTTGTAAACATGCCATTTACCAGTTGAGCATGATTACATACATTAAACCTTGGCATTTTCTTGAGGAGATCATCTAGGACTCTGCACATGCTTCTGTTGCTTGGGGAAACAGCTGCTTCTTTAGCCAACAGCTGCCGGGCTTCATCCATACGAGCCTGTAGGACATACCCTGTGATCTGCAGTGAAGGTACAAACCAAAAGAGTTAAAAACATCAGTTACAGAAAAAGTCTTCAATATCTATAAACCAATAGAAAGACTAAACAAAATACAGGGGGCTGTCAACTTCATACATTCAAATCCATAACGCACTGTCAAGTAGAGAATTACAGTGTAAGCATGACAAATCTAGAGGCAGAGAGGGCTGCAGGCCATCTCCTTGGTTGCCACTGATACCTGTCCAATCCAGCACAAAGTTCACACTGTCGGTAAGCAGTGAAAAGTGTCTGCACAGCAGCACCTGCCATAACCAATATACCCAATAATTAGACACCTTTCACTGGCTCCTACTCTGAACTTTGACAATGGGCACAGAGGAACAGAGAATGTCATCCACAGAACCTAGGAGAAGGCAACCACCTTATTCACCAAACCTTCCTTCCATCTAAAACCAAATACATGCTAATTTTTTGCACCCATATTACGGCAGCAAGTCCCAGCTTGAACTGAAAGCATCATGTACTAAATGATCTAGTCATTGCACTCTTCTATCTACCAACTACAGCAACATCCCATGGGTGTAGAATGTAGCCTGTAGAACCATGTATCATGATTAATAACCTACTAAGCAATTATAATATGTGAACTCCCCTTACTCTGTGGAGGAATAGAAAGATGAAGAAGAGGAGGTAGAACAATTTATATAGCGCACACAGATTCCGCAGCGCTGTACACTCAAATTGGTCCGTGTCCCCACTAGGCCTCACAATCTAACTTCACCTATCAGTATGATTTTGGAGTGAGGGAGGAAACCAGAGTACCCGGAGGAAACCCACGCACATGGTGAGAACATACAAACTTGTTGAAGATGTCCTTTGTGGGATTTGAACCTAGGTCCCCTCCGCTGCAAGGCAACAGTGCCTTAAAAAAAAAAAAAAAATCAAACAAGTAAGAATGACCAGCTGCAGACACTGCATCACAGTGGGGATATACTTTTAAAAAAGAAACTGAGAAAACGATTTGCTGATGGAGAAAACTGAGGGCTGTTCGTGTAGTTTGAGTGTGTTTTTTTCTTAAAGGAGTAGTCCGGCGCACACTTCTCATTTTATCCGGTCCGGGCTGCAAAATAAAAGAAAACAAACTTTCTCTTACCTGCCAATGAGCCCCCGGAGCTCCGTTACACTCCGGTACAGGTGTTCGGTCCCCGGGCTGTATTCTTCTTACTTCCTGTTAGCCCGGCACATCACACGGAGCTTCAGCCTATCACCAGTCGACGCGAGACATCGCTGCGGCCGGTGATAGGCTGAAGCTCCGTGTGACGTGCCGGGCTAACAGGAAGTAATAAGAATACAGCCCGTGGACCGAACACCTGTACCGGAGTGTAACGGCGCTCCGGGGGCTCGTTGGCAGGTAAGAGAAAGTTTTTCTTTTATTTTGCAGCCCGGACCGGATAAAATGAGAAAAGTGTGCGCCGGACTACTCCTTTAATTGTATGAATTGAGATTCAATGACTTTATACTCTAATAGTTTAGAATGATCACTTGTAATAACTTTTTGGAGAACAACAACATCACCGGTTATGTATACTAGATTTATAGGGACAGAACATTGATCCAGGGATTTATTCTGATACCATATTTGGGGTAAGGAAGGAATTGTTACCTCTAGTATGAGGGTTTTTTGCCTTCCTCTAGATCAACTCAGTAGGGACTCATTAGGGATATAGGTTGAACTTGATGGACTCTGGTCTTTTTTCAACCTTATGAAGTATATTATGTAATTCTATACAGCTATAGATAACTGCATTTTAAGATTTTTGCCATCACAACATGTATAAAATTAGCTAGCAGTCCAATGTACATCGTACCCAATGTACGCAATTCTTGAACAGCCATTTGAGGTGCATAAAGTTGTGCAATGTGTGTGCATGTTGCCTGTTTGGAAGCCAGGACTCTGGATGTAAAAAAGACCAGGATTATTGAACAGGATGTTGCTTTTTTGCTCTCAAGTTCGACATATTGCTAATCAGGTTGACAAATTACTGGGATACAGAGCGATCAGGGTGCACATTGGCACCAATGACAGAGTTAGTTAGAAGTAGGTAGAGAGTCCTTTACACCCTAAGGACCACGGACGTATGCATACGTCCTGGCTCCCTGGTGCTAAAGGACCAAGGACGTACAAGTACGTCCGTGGGAATTTCGGTCCCCGCCGCGCGGACCAGACTGGGGTTGCCTGCTGATATCTATCAGCAGGCACCCTGGTGCAAATGCCCAGGGGGGTCCTGAGACATTGAATTCACACCGGCGATTTGCAGAAATTCCGGCTAATAAGGGTCTTCGGTGACCCGGAAAATAAGGGGGATCGGCGTTGTCCAAGACACCCACGATCCCCCTGAAGGGATAGGAGTGAGGTGGCAGGGGTGCCATCCCTCCTATCCCCGCTATTGGTTGATCAGAAGCGATCGACTAATAGCAGATCGGCACGGGGTTAACATTCGGTTCCCCCGTTCTGCCCACCCATAGTAGACTGGGCAGAATGGGGAACTGACGGGGACCGGCGCCGAAGATCCACTTACCCATCGCGGCGGTAGCAGGCGACGATCAGCAGCAGCAGAGGACTGCGATGCGGCTCCCTGGATCCTATGGAAGCTGGTGAGTTGCCTAGCAACCTCTGGAGGGCTACAGTCTGAGACCACTATACAGTGGCCTCTAAACTGTAGCCCTCCAGATGTTGCAAAACTACAACTACCAGCATGCCCAGACAGCTGTTTGGGCATGCTGGGATTTGCAGTTTAGCAACAGCTGGAGGGCTACAGTTTGGAGATCATTGTGCAGTGGTCTCTAAACTGTAGCCCTCCAGATGTTGCAAATCTGCAAATCCCAGCATGCCCAAACAGTAAACAGCTGTCTCGGCATGCTGGGAGTTGTAGTTGCGTACCTCCAGCTGTTGCATAACTACATCTCCCAGGATGCCCTTCAGCGATCAGTACATGCTGGGAGTTGTAGTTTTGAAACAGCTGGAGGTTTGCACTACAAATTTGAACTACAAATTTGGGGGCTTTTTCTCCTTTTACCCCTTATGAAAAGGAAAAGTTGGGGGCTACACCAGCCTGTTATTGTAAAATAATTAAAATTTTTACACTAACATGCTGGTGTTGCCCCAAACTTTTTATTTTCACAAGCGGTAAAAGGGAAAAAAAAGACCTAAAAAATTTGTAACGCAATTTCTCCCGAGTACGAAAATACCCCATATGTGGACGTAAAATCCTCTGCGGATGCACAACAAGGCTCAGGAGTGAGAACGCACTATGTACATTTGAGGCCTAAATTGGTGATTTGCACAGGGGGGTCTGATTTTACAGCGGTTCTGACAAACGCAAAAAAATAAATAACCACATGTGACCGCATTTTGGAAACTTACCTTGAGGGGTGTATAGTGAGCCTTAACACACCCCAGTGTTTGAAGAATTTTCATTAAAGTTGGATGGGAAGATAAAAAATAAAAAATTTAAAAATTTAAAAAAATTTCCCTAAAATGCTGGCGTTACCCTAAATTTTTCATTTTCACAAGGGAAAATAGGAAAAAAGCCCCCCAAAATTTGTAACCCAATTTCTTCTGAGTAAGAACATACCCAATATGTGGATGTAAAGTGCTCTGCGGGTGCATTACAATGCTCAGAAGAGGAGGAGCACCATTGGGCTTTTGGTGAGAAAAAAATTTCGGAATTGAAGGCCACGTGTGTTTACAAAGCCCCCATAGTGCCAGAACAATTGACCCCCCCAAACATGTGACCCCATGTTGGAAAATACACCCCTTATGTAATGTAAAAAGGGGTAAGGTGAGTCCCAGGTCTGAAACCATAAGGGACTAGAGATATATTCGGTTGTGTGAGGTTGGCTGTACACTGTATAATTAGAACTGAACATTATGTCCTGGGTAATTGTTTGTGTTCACATGGTATCTTCACATATTGTATAGACATATATGCATAGATTTCATGATATATGTTGTGCCTTGTACGGTGCACACTATATCTTATTCACCTATAATAGTGTACAAATTATGTGTGGATACGTTTCTATAGACATGTATAATGGTGGTGATAGTGAGTCTTGTAAATAGATACTTCTGCATATACGCATGCGCATATATTACACGCTATGGAGGTACGGGTTGCGATGCGCAAAAATGCGAAATGAATGTATGCGAACGGCACTTAGCCGACGCGATGGAGCGCATCGGCGCCTGGAGTTTGTGTTATGTACGCATGAGTGAGAGGATGACGGAACGGATGTGATTCTCATAGTACAAGCGGGCGGCTTTTGGTGCCCGGACATGAGGCAACAGGGACAAATCGGTATCTCCTTCTTGCTCATTAATTAGTTGATTATGTACAATATATATAGCAGAGGTAAGGGAATGGAGGCACAACACCCTTGAGGAAGTTGCCGATGGGCAACGGAATGTGTGGGGTCCCAGGGGGGCACTTGCCTGGTCATTCCTCCATCAGCCTTCCTTTACTTATCTCCCCTATGTTATCACTGAATGTCAATACAGGTTGTATATGGGTTATCTACTTTGGGGTAGAGAATGAATTGATGTGGCACTGATTACTATAACCATTGGGACGGGTATGTAATACACTGAAATAGGCAGGTGCCCTGGGTGGGGTTCCTTTTTTTAGGGGGCTCCCCCTGTTTGTGCAGGTGGCCATTTGGGACATTTTAATTGGTTTTAATTGTATTGTCTGCTCTTTGTATAAACTATATGTGCAATAAAGATAGAATTTCTTGAGATATAGAGATTGTGGGTGTGCGCTGTTACGTATTTCTTTTTCTTCGATGTAGTGCTTGTAACTGATATGTACAGCAGCACCCCCTGTTGACTAATGGTGCTGAGACCACTCATTTTTGAGTGTACAAGGGGGGCTTTGTAAACGTACATGGCCCATGACTTCCATTCCAAACAAATTCTCTCTCTAAAAGCTCAATGTGACTCCTCTTCTAAGCATTGTAGTTCACCCGCAGAGCATTTTACGTCCTAACATGGGGAATTTCCATACTCAGAAGATATGGGTTACAAATTTTGGGGGACATTTCCTCCCATTACCCATTGTAAAAATGGTACATTTGGTTAAAAAAAACTGCACTTTAGTGAAAAAAATGTTTTTCTCATTTACACATCCAACTTTAACCCCTTAAGGACGCAGCTCATTTTCACCTTAAGGACGCAGCCCTTTTTTTCACATCCGACCACTGTCACTAAGCATTAATAACTCTGGGATGCTTTTACTTTTCAATCTGATTCATTCTGTTTTTTCGTGACATATTCTACCTTATGTTAGTGGTAAATTTTCTTCAAAACTTGCATAATTTCTTGGTGAAAAATGCCAAAATTTGATGAAAAATTTGAAAATGTTGCTTTTTTTTTTACTTTGAAACTCTCTGCTTATAAGGAAAAAGGACATCCCAAATAAATTATATATTGATTCCCATATACAATATGTCTACATTATGTTTGCATCATAAAGTTGACATGTTTTTACTTTTGGAAGACATCAGAGGGCTTCAAAGTTCAGCAGCAATTTTTCAATTTTTCACAACATTTTCAAAATCGGAATTTTCAGGGACCAGTTCAGTTTTGAAGTGGATTTGAAGGGCCTTCATATTAGAAATACCCCATAAATGACCCCATTATTAAAAAAACATGCACCACTCAAAGTATTCAAAATTACATTCAGAAAGTGTGTTAACCCTTTAGGTGTTTCACAGGAATAGCAGCAAAGTGAAGGAGAAAATTCAAAATCTTCATTTTTTTTTTTTTTTTTTTTTTTTTTTACACTCGCATGTTCTTGTAGACCCAGTTTTTGAATTTTTACAAGGGGTAAAAGGAGAGAAATCTTCATAAAATTTGTAACCCAATTTCTCTTGAGTAAGGAAATACCTCATGTGTGTAGGTCAAGTGCTCTGTGGGTGCACTAGAGGGCTACGAAGGGAAGGAGCGACAATGGGATTTTGGAGAGTGAGTTTTTCTGAAATGGCATACTATTTTGGAAACTACACCCCTCAAGGAACGTAACAAGGAGCACAGTGAGCCTTAACACCCCACAGGTGTTTGACGACTATTCCTTAATGTCAGATGTGTGAATGAAAAAAAAAAAATTTCACAAAAATGCTGGTTTTTCCCCAAATTTTACATTTTTACAAGGGGTAATAGGAGAAAATGAGTATGGAAATACCCCATGTGTGGACCTCAAGTGCTCTGCTGGCGCACTACAATGCTCAGAAGAGAAGGAGCGCAATTGGGCTTTTAGATAGAGAATTTGGTTAGAATAGAAGTCGGGACCATGTGCGTTTTACAAAGCCCCCATGGTGCCAGCACAGTGGGCCCCCCACATATGAAACATATTTGAAACTACACCCCTCATAGAGTTTAATAAGGTGTGCAGTGAGCATTTACACCCCACTGGCGTTTGACAGATCTTTGGAACAGTGGGCTGAGCACATGGAAAAAAATGTAATTTTTCATTTTCATGGTAATTTTTCATTTTCACTGTTCCAAAAATTTGTCAGACACCTGTGGGCCGTAAATGCTTACTGTACCCATTATTACATTACATGAGGGGTGTAGTTTCCAAAATGGGGTCACATGCGTGGGGTGGGTTCCATTGTTCTGGCACTATAGGGGCTTTGTAAACACACGTGGCCTTCAATTCCGGACAAATTTTCTCTCTAAAAGCCCAATGGCGCTCCTTCTCTTCTGAGCTTTGTAGTGCGCTAGCAGAGCACTTTACATCCACATATGGGGTATGCTCTTACAGGGTTACAAATTTTGGGGGGCATTTCCCTATTCTCCCTTGTGAAAATGAAAAATGAAATAAAAAATGTTTTTTTCATTTTTCCATCCAACTTTAATGAAAATTCGTCAAACACCTGTGGGGTGTTAAGGCTCACTATACCCCTTGTTACGTTCCGTGAGGGGTGTAGTTTCCAAAATGGGGTCACACATGAGAATTTTTTTTTTTTTTTTTTTTTTTTTTTTTGAGTGTGTAGGAACCGCTGTAAAATCAGCCACCCCTGTGCAAATCACCAATTTAGGCCTCAAATGCACATAGTGCACTCTCACTCCTGAGCCTTGTTGTGCGTCCGGAGAGCATTTTACGCCCGCATATGGGGTATTTCCATACTCAGGAAAAATTGCGTTACAAATTTTGGGGGTCTTTCTTCCTTTTACCTCTTGTGAAAATAAAAAGTATGGGGCAAAAACAGCATGTTAGGTAAAAAAGAAAATTTACACTAACAGGCTGGTGTAGACCCCAACTTTTCCTTTTCATAATGGGTAAAAGGAGAAAAAGACCCCTAAACGGTTTCCTTGAAATACGACAGGGCTCCGAAGTGAGAGAGCACCATGCGCATTTGAGGACTATATTAGGTATGGCATAGGGGTGGACATTGGGAATCATTGGCGTAGAATACCCCTAACAGGGTGCCTCCAGCTGTTGCTAAACTCCCAGCATGCCTGGACAGTCCGTGTCTGTCCGGAAATACTGGGAGTTGTTGCTTTGCAACAGCTAGAGGCTCCGTTCTGGAAACACTGCGTTACAATACGTTTTTCATTTTTATGGGGGGGGGGGGGGGGGGCGACCGTGTAAGGGTGTACATGCAGCGTTTTACCCTTTATTTTGTGGTAGTGTAGTGTTTTTAGGGTACATTCACACCGGTTGGTTTACGGTGAGTTTCCCGCTAGGAGTTTGCGTTGCGCCGAAAAATTTGGCGCAGATCAAACTTTAAGCAGAAAAGTCACTGTAAACCCGCCTGTACATTCACATGGGGGGGGGGGGGGGGGTAACCTCCAGCTGTTGCAAAACTACAACTCACAGCATTCACTAACAGACATTGCATGCTGGGAGTTGTACTTTTGCAACAGCTGGAGGCACACTGGTTGGAAAACCTTCAGATAGGTTCTGTTACCTAACTCAGTAGGTTCCAACCAGTGTGCCTCCAGCTGTTGCAAAACTACAACTCCCAGCATGTACTGATCGCCGAAGGGTATGCTAGGAGATGTAGTTATGCAACAGCTGGAGGTACGCAACTCCCAGCATGCCGAGACAGCTGTTTGCTGTTCGTGCATGCTGGGAGTTGTAGTTTTTCAAGACAAGATTTAGAGGGCCACGGTTTAGAAACCATCGCACAGTGATCTCCAAACTGTGGCTCTCCAGATGGTGCAGAACTACAAATCCTAGCATGCCCAGACAGCAAACTGCTGTCTGGGCATGCTGGGATCTGTAGTTTTGCAACATCTGGAGGGCTACAGTTGAGACCACTGTATAGTGATCTCCAAACTGTAGCCATCCAGTTGTTGCTAGGCAACTCACCGGCTTTCGTAGGATCGCTGCACGTCGCACCAGGGGGGAGCTGCCGGTCACAGGAGAGTTCCCCCGTTCTGCCCGGATTACCGTGGGTGGGCAGAACAGGGGGAACTGAACTTTAAACCCCCCTCCCCCCGATCTGCTATGGACACCCCAGATCCCCCTTATTTTCCGGGTCACAGAGTCACTGGTGACCCGTATGACCAGAATGGCCGCACATTTGTGGTGATCGAATGATGAATTGACCGGCAATTTGTGGTGATCGCCAACATGGGGGGAGGGGGGAACTCAGGACCCCCTGGGTGATATCCCGGGATTGCTGCTGTTAGATAAAAGCAGCCGCCTCGGCCCGATCACCGTGTCCGGTGACGTGGTGATCCCGGAACACCGCGCCTTAAATGTACGGCGCTGTGCGCTAAGATGAGCTAAGCATGCGCATGTCCTTAAGGGGTTAACTAAAAGTCGTCAAACACCAGTGGGGTGTGAAGGCTCCCTGGACCCCTCGTTACGTGCCTTGATGGGTGTAGCTTCCAAAATGGTATGTGGGGGGTTTTCTGCTGTTCTGGAACCATAGGGGCATCCTAAATGTGACATGCCCCCCAAAAACCATTTCAACAAAATTCACTCTTTAAAATCCCGTTGTTGCTCCTTCCCTTCTGAGCCCTCTACTGCGCCCGCCGAACACTTGACATACACATATGAGGTATTTCCTTACTCAAGAGAAATTGGGTTACACATTTTGGGGGGGTCATTTTCTCCTATCCTTTGTAAAAATTCAAAAAGCTGGGTCTTCATTTTTTACACTCGCATTTTCTTGAAGATTTTGAATTTTCTCCTTCACTTTGCTGCTATTGCTGTGAACCACCTAAAGGGTTATCAAAACTTTCTGAATGTCATTTTGAATACTTTGAGGGGTGCAGTTTTTATAATTGGGTCATTTGTGGGGTATTTCTGATATGGAGGCCCTTCAAATCCACTTGAAAACGCAACTGGTCCCTGAAAAATTCTGATTTTGAAAGTTTTGTGAAAAATTGGAAAACTGCTGCTGAACTTTGTCAACATGTCAACTTCATGATGCAAACAAAGTAGACATATTGTATATGTGAATCAATATATAATTTGGAATGTCTATTTTCCTTACAAGCAAAGAGCTTCAAAATTTTCTATTTTTTTTAACAAATTTTTTAATTTTTCACCAAGAAATGATGCAAGTATCGACAAAAATTTACCACTAACATATGAATGTCACAAAAAAAAAAAAAAAAACTCTGAATCAGAATGAAAAGTAAAAGCATCCCAGAGTTATTAATGCTTAAAGTGACAGTGGTCAGATGTGCAAAAAACGCTCTGGTCCTTAAACCCAAAATGGGCCTGGTCCTTAACCTCTTAAGGACCAGGCACGTATGAGTACGTCCCTGCACCCTGGGTCTTAAGGACCAGGCACGTACTCATACGTCCGTGGGAATTTCTGTCCCCGCTGCGCGCCGGGCGGGGACCGGACTGGGGTGACTGCTGATATCGATCAGCAGTCACCCCTGCGCAAATGCCCAGGGGGGGGGGGGGGGGGTCATCAGACAGCTGTTTGGGCATGCTGGGAGTTGCAGTTTTGCAACAGCTGGAGGGCTACAGTTTGAGACCACTATATGGTAGTCACTGAACTATAGCCCTCCAGATCTTGCAAAACTACAACTCCTAGCATGCCCACACAAATGTTTGCTGTCTGGGCCTGCTGGGATTTGTAGTTTTGCAGCATCTGGAGGGCCACAGTTTGCAGTGGTCTCTATACTGTGGCTCTCCAGATGTTGCAAAACTGCAAATCCCAGCATGCTGGGAGTTGTAGTTACGATCCCTCCAGCTGTTGCATAACTAAATCTCCCAGCATGCCCTTCGGTGATCAGTACATGCTGGGAGTTGTAGTTTTGCAACAGCTGGAGGCACACTGGTTGGAAAACCTTCAGTTAGGTTCTGTTCTCTAACTCAATATTTTCCAACCAGTGTGCCTCCAGCTGTTGCAAAACTACAACTCCCAGCCTGCATGGTCTGTCAGTGCATGCTGGGAGTTGTAGTTTTGAAACAGCTGGAGGTACATTCACACAGGCAGGCTTACAGTAAGTTTTCTGCTTCAAGTAGGAGCTGCAGCAAATTTTTCGCCGCAGCGCAAACTCCTAGCAGGGAACTCACTGTAAACCTCCGCCAGTGTGAATGTACCCTAAAAACACTACAGTACACTACAGCTGGAGGCACCCTGTTTGGGAATCACTGGCGTAGAATACCCCTATGCAATCCCTAATTTAGTCCTCAAATGCACATGGCGCTCTCACTTTGGAGCCCTGTCGTATTTCAAGGCAACAGTTTAGGGCCACATATGGGGTATCGCCGTACTCGGGAGAAATTGCCTAACAAATTTTGTGGGGCATTTTCTCCTTTTACCCCTTATTAAAAAGTGAAGTTGGGGTCTACGCCAGCATGTTAGTGTAAAATAAATTTTTTACACTAACATGCTGGTGTTGCCCTATACTTCTCATTTTGACAAGAGGTAAAAGGGGGAAAAAAAGCCCCCCAAAATTTGTAATGCAATTTCTCCTGACTACGGAGATACCCCATATGTGGGCACAAAGTGCTCAGAAGGGAGAGTGCACCATGTACATTTGAGATGATTTGCACATGGGTGGCTAATTGTTACAGTGGTTTTGACAAACGCAAAAAAAACTACACCCCTCACAGAATGTAATGAGGGGTGCAGTGAGAATTTACACCCCACTGGTGTCTGACAGATCTTTGGAACAGTGGGCTGTGCAAATTAAAAATTTTGTACAGCCATCTGTTCCAAAGATCTGACAGACACCAGTGGGGGGGGGGGGGGGTAAATGCTCACTGTACCCCTTGTTACGTTCCTCAAGGGGTCTAGTTTCCAAAATGGTATGCCATGTGGGGGTTATTTTGCTGTCCTGGCATCATAGGGGCTTCCTAAATGCGACATGCCCCCCAAAAATGTTCTCAAAAAATAAAAAGCATGTTCAAGCTTGTTTTAAAGTTTGCTGCATAACATTTGGAAAAGACAATGAGAAACTGGAAGAATATAGAGGGGCATTTACTAAGGGGTTTAGTCATTTTTTTCTGACAATTTTTGGCGCAAAATTGTCGCAATTGCGCCTACCCTATAAATTGTGCGACTTTCCCTAGCAAGAGCTAGAAAGTAAAAAAAAAATTTCCCGCTTAATTTACGCAAGTTTTCAGTTTTTTACTTGCAGTGGTCAGGAATTTATTAACTGAGACAGTCGCAGTTGCGCAATAAACTGTCGCAACGGCCGTAAAAATTGACTAAATTTACTCCAGCTCCAACATGGAGCAGGAAAAGCTACTGCCGCCCGGGCTCCAACATACTTTCTCCCCGCTACCCTCACTGCGCTACAGGAACACTACAGTGATTTACATCCCCCCCTCTCACCTGCCAGCGCCACACAACTCCCATCTGTTTGCTGTTGCAAAACTACAAGTCCCAGCATGCCCTTACAGTGAGGACACGCTGGGAGTTGTAGTCTTGTAGCAGCGGGAGCTGAGCGGGAGACAGGGGGGGGGGGGGGGGTAGCGGGGAGGCCGTATGAGGAGCCCGGGCGATGGCACTGTAATGTCAGCCCAGGCTCCTGCCCTGAGAGCCATAGGCTTTGGTTGTCAGGGCATGCTGGGTGTTGTAGTTTTGCAACAGCTGGAGGGCCACAGTTTGCAGACCACTGGTGTGTGGTCTGTAAACTGTAGCCCTCCAGCTGTTGCAAAACTAAACAGCTGAAGGGGACCGGCGAAAACGTTCACTTACCCTTCCGAGGCTCCAGCAACGATCGGTGACTGAGATCGTCGCGCAGCGCTGGATCCTACGGAAGCCGGTAAGTTGCGCAAGCGTCCCAACCAAGGTGCCTCCAAATGTTGCAAGACTACAACTCCCAGCATGCCTGGACACCCTTTGGCTGTCCAGGCATGCTGGGAGTTGTAGTTTTGCAACAGCTGGAGGCACCCTTGTTGGGAAACACTGGCCTAAAACAGTGTTTCACAACCAGGGTGCCTCCAGATGTTGCAAGACTACAACTCCCAGCATGCCTGGACAGCCATTGGCTGTCCAGGCATGCTGGGAGTTGTAGTTTTGCAACAGCTGGAGGGCCACAGTTTGCAGACCACTGGTTTGTGGTCTAAACTGTAGTCCTCCAGCTGTTGCAAAACTAAACAGCTGAATGGGACCGGCGAAGACGTTCACTTACCCTTCCGAGGCTCCAGCGACGATCGCTGTCGGAGATCGTCGCGCGGCAGTGTCATGCAGCGCTGGATCCTACGGAAGCCGGTAAGTTGCGCAAGCTTCCCAACCAGGGTGCCTCCAGATGTTGCAGGACTACAACTCCCAGCATGCCTGGACAGCCAAAGGCTGTCCAGGCATGCTCGGAGTTGTAGTCTTGCAACATCTGGAGGCACCCTGGTTGGGAAACACTGTTTTAGGCCAGTGTTTCCCAACCAGGTTGCCTCCAGATGTTGCAAGACTACAACTCCCAGCATGCCTGGACAGCCTTTGACTGTCCAGGCATGCTGGGGCTTGTAGTTTTGCAACATCTGGAGGCACCCTGGTTGGGAAACACTGGCCTAAAACAGTGTTTCCCAACCAGGGTGCCTCCAGATGTTGCAAAACTACAAGTCCCAGGTTGGGAAACACTGTGCCCAGCCTCCGCCCCACCTTACTGTAAGGGCATGCTGGGAGTTGTAGTCCTGCAGCTGGGGGCAGGGGACAAGCTTGTCACTTGCCCACACATCTCCTGCACCACACAACTACAACTCCCAGCATGTCCTTACTGTAAGGGCATGCTGGCAGTTGTAGTCGTGCGGGGCGGAAGATGTGTGAGCAGGTGATAATAAATGTACTAACCCATTTTTTTTGTTTTCTTCTCATTTCAGATCCGTGTATCCTGTGGACTCCTTCGGATTCGGTGGACTACTTCGATGACCAGCGTTTTTCTTTGTTTGATTTTAATAAAATGGTTAACGAGGGCTTGTGGGGGAGTGTTTTTTGTAATAAAAAATTTTTAAAACCTGTTGTGTTTTTTTCTTACTTTACTAGACAGGCTTAGTAGTGGAAGCTGTCTTATAGACAGAGTCCATTACTAACCTGGGCTTAGCGCTAGCCACAAAAACAGATAGCGCTAACCCCCTATTATTACCCTGGTACCCAACGCCACAGGGGTGCCGGTACCAACAGGCCTGGAGCGTCAAAAATGGCGCTCCTGGGCCTAAGCGGTAACAGGCTGGCGTTATTTAGGCTGGGGAGGGCCAGTAACAATGGTCCTCGCCCACCCTGGGAACGTCAGGCTGTTACTGTTTGGTTGGTATTTGGCTGAGAATGAAAATAGGGGGGACCCTACGCGTTTTTTTTTTTTTAATAAATAATTAAATATATTTAAAAAACGCATAGGGACCCCCTATTTTTATTCTCAGCCAAATACCAACCAAACAGTAACAGCCTGACGTTACCAGGGTGGGCGAGGACCATTGTTACTGGCCCTCCCCAACCTAAATAACGCCAGCCTGTTACCGCCTAGGCCCAGGAGCGCCATTTTTGACGCTCCGGGCCTGTTGGTACCGGCTCTTCCCAGCACCCCTGTGGTGTTGGGTACCGGGGTAATAGTTGGGGGTTAGCGCTAGCTGTTTTTGTGGCTAACGCTAAGCCTGGCTTAGTAATGGACTCAGTCTATAAGACAGCTTCCACTACTAAGCCTGTCTAGTAAAGTAAAATAAAAAAAAACACAACAGGTTTAAAAAAAATGTTATTACAAAAAAACACTCCCCCACAAGCCCTCGTTAACCATTTTATTAACATCAAGCAAAGAAAAACGCTGGTCGTCGAAGTAGTCCACCGAATCCGAAGGAGTCCACAGGATACACAGATCTGTAGAAGAAGTAACCAAAAAAAAAAAGTGTAAGTACATTTAGGGAGAAAAAAACGGTGTTAAAAAAATGTAATAAACACACACACACACACACACTAAACACCGTTTACCACTTCTGAGCCATGACTACAATTTACAGTGATCCCTCAACTTACAATGGCCTCAACATACAATAGTTTCAACATGCAATAGTCTTTTCTGGACCATCGTAAGTTGAAACCAGACTCAACATACAATGCTACAGACAGTCCAGATCTGTGAAACGTGTCAATGGCTGGAAGAACCAACCAATCAAAATGGGCATTCACTGGTAAAACCCCTGTATTACTGAAGTGTATGCACTGACTGGTGTCTGGTATTACATGTTCTGTACACTTTACCTGTATCAGGGTTAGCTGCTCTTTTGGACACCAGGTGAGGGCGACTCCATTACTTGTTTGGGACATTGCCTGTACTGTACAGGACCCCTGAAGAAGCTCCTGTCCTCTACATAGACCAGTGTTTCCCAAGCAGGGTGGCCCAATCTTTTGCAAAACTACAACTCCCAGCATGCCCGGACAGCCTTTGGCTGTCCAGGCATGCTGGGAGTTATAGTTTTGCAACAGCTGGAGGCTCCCTGCTTGGGAAACACTGACATAGACAGTAATTTACAGCTCCCAGCAGATCTTTATTACTTTTATATGTAAGGATTTGCTTTATCTATATTAGTTATCTACTTATTTTTCTTTGTCACATTTTCCTATTTTGGATGACATTTTGGTGCCTTTAGAACCAATTACCACGTTTCCATAGAGTTATGGTCTCAACATACAATGGTTTCAACTTACAATGGTTTTCCTGGAACCAATTAATATTGTAACTTGAGGGACCACTGTAGTTATTGAATTATTTAGATGTGGTGAAAAAGCTAAAAAAAAAACTCAAAAACAAAAGATCCAGAAGGAAACCAGCAGCCAAACCTATTCAGACAGCAGGAAAAAGGAACAGACTATTTTTTCTACTACATGAAGTAAATTTCCCACTTTTGCCTATGTGTGCCAAATTTATTAATGCCGTGCAACAATTTAGTAAATTTGTCGCACAGTCAAAAATGAAGTAGAAAAAAAACAGGGTAAAAACCAGACTACATAGTAAAAGATTAGTAAATGCCCCTCATAGTGTGGACAGTGGAGCGCAAAATTGAACATATTTGCAATAGAAATGGCACCGCACATCACCAGAAAAAAAAAAATCACAGCAAAGTGTGGAGGTGTGGGGATGCTTTTCAGTAAATTGTACACTTCACATAATTGAAGGATGGATGAATTAGCAAATTTGCAGAGACATTCTTAACAAAATCTGATGCCATTTACAAGGATGATGAGAGTGTAAGAGGGTGGACATTTCAACAAGACAATGATCCCAAACACAAAGCCAAGAAAACTCTCAAAATTGTTTCAAAGAAAGAAAGCAAAGCTGCAAGAATGGCCCAGCCATTCACAGGAATTAAATCCTATTGAAAATCTATGAAAAGAACTGAAGATCACGAGTCATAGAAGAGGCCCATGGAACCTTTAAGATTTGAAGACTGTGTGGAAGAATGGGCCTAAATCACATCGGAGCAATGCATGCGGCCAGTATCTCCATACAGAAGGCATCTTGAAGTTATTAATACCAACAAAGGCTTTTGTACAAAGTATGAATATCAGTAAGCACATTTCCCTGAGTCATTCAATATTATTACACATAACAATTTCTGAGCTATTTGTTTTGGTTTCTTTATATGTATTGATTACTTGGGTGGTTACCAATATCTGGTGCAAAAGTAATTTTTTTCACCTGATTTACTCCTAAGCATAGAATAATCACAGCTTGAATCAGTTAAATTACAGTCATACTGAATCTTTGACAAAACTATACATCAGTCTGTTCAGCTTCTGCTCTACAACTTGCTGGCTACAGGTTGGACTGCTTATTTTAGCATGACAGGTTCCCTTTAACAAAATGATAGAAAAAGGAAGTACAGAAAAAAACAGGGGTTCTGTCTTCTGAGCGCTTAACTTTATGGCGTCCTGTTCATGTTTCTCCCGTGTGTTGGCTGCCAACACACAGGAGAAACATGAACAGGACGCCATAAAGTTATCTTTGTGGACCTGAGAAAATGCCGAAACGCGTTGTCCAGTTGTTACCTTTGATCAATAAAAAAGTTCCTGTGTTATCCTTGGCACCCTCGCATTATTTCACTAATACAGTAGCGCTCAGAAGACAGAACTCCCGTTTTATCTGTACTTCTTTTCTCCATCGTCTTTTCCGTACCCCATTTGGGGCGACAGACAAGGGGAAACCGAGGAGCAAGCAAGCTGGTACATCCCACCAAAGACAGATAATCCCCCCGGAGTGGTGCTACACTCTACGCATATTCCGCAGAGGTTAGTACCACTACTCAGGTGTGGTGGTGGGCATTAGGGATCGACCAATATATCGTTTTTTTAGGGCCGATACCGATATTCCGGTATAAGTTATCGTCTATTTAAACCCCCCCACCGCTGCAGATCATCGATTTAAAGCGGGCGCTTTAAATCAATGAACTGCAGCGGCTTTTGCGGTGCTAAAGACCGCCGCCGCCACCCGCTTCTCTCCCCCTGCCTGTCCGGGGGTCCTGAGTCCTATCACCGCCACACCCCGGTCCCATTGCCTCCCCCATCCCCGGTTTTATAATTACCCGTTCCAGGGGCCCGGGGTCCACTCTACATCTGGCTCCGGTGGCGTCCTGACTGAGCTGTCACTGTGCGCACTGACGGTGACGTCAGGTCGCGTCACGTCACTGCGCACAGCGTAACGCAGGACGTAGCAGGAGCCAGAAGTAGCGTTGACCCTGGGCCCCGGGAACATGTAATTATAAAACCGGGGATGGGGGAGGTAATGGGGCCGGGGCGGTGCGGTGGGGGGTGCGGTGCGGCGAGTCAGTGGGGGGGGGGGGGCGGTCGCGGTGCATTATCGGCATATCGGCAAGGTAATTGCCGATACCGATAATGCCCAAAATAGTGATTATCCGCCAAACCGATAATCGGTCGATTCTTAGTGGGCATCTTTTACTTTCTTCTTACCATCAAAGTATCCACCTACTACGCTAGAGAGCGCCCTGCATTTTCCCTTCTTTCTCCTCCATTTCTTTAACAAAATGACTTAACCAAAGAATGATGCTCATTATTAAATAACTTCACACTCACCAAATCCCAGAATTTGTCATGCTTCAGGGGGCTTTCGCTCTTAAGAACCTCTTCGGCTATATTGTCTATGTCACTTGAATGCAAACGTATCCAGTCAAGAAGTAGTACAAGGAGTGAGCCAGCTAAAAGTGCAAACAACCAACAAGTTTACTTTACAATGTAAGCAATTTATTTCTCTTGTAAACTACCCAGTAATAAAGAACACTGTTTTTTCTGAAGTTAACCTGAAAACGAGAAAACTTACTATACTCCCCTTACTGTCCACTGACATTTGCTTAAAACGGATTCAAAATGGCATGTGTGAAATAACCCTTTATGCAGTTCTTAAAAAAAGAGAACCTGTTGGTGCTTTGTCTCCACTAACGGCTTTATATATGTTCGAGCAGTGTTTCCCAGCAGTGTGTCTCCAGGTATGCTGGGAGATGTAGCTTTCAACATTTAGAAGCACACTGGTAACACTGGGTAGGAGACACCTTTCTGCATCTTTCTATTTGTGTCATCAATAATAGGGCTGCAGCTAATGATTATTTTTCAAATTGATTAGCCGATTATTGGTACGATTAACCAGTAAAAAAAAAAAGACAAAAAAATGGGATTTTTAGGGATTTACTTTAAAAATATAAGTACAGTGTGCATATAAAACCAAGTGAACAAGTCACATGATCAGAAAAACTTAGCATTACAGTGTAAAAAAAAAGATAGCATGTCCACATGCTCAGGGCTGAGGCTAGCTCTCTTCTTACAAGCTATGATGCCTGCTGCAGAGAAGAGGCGTTCTGATGGTGTGGACGTACTTGGTATACTTGTGTACACAAGTAGGATCTTGCTAGTTTGCCCAAAGTAGGATGTTTTCTTTGTTACTCTTTCACAATCCTTGTGGAGAGGCTGCGCAAATTTATTAGTGTGTTAATATCCTCCTCCATTTGTTATCCCTGTGTCCTCTGCACTGCTGCCACATCTTATCCCCTATTATACTACCAAGTAATGGCCACAATGAAGTAACCACAATTTGTTCACTTAACCAATGCAATCACAATCAAATAGAACCAATCATGTAAAATCTCAATATTTATTGAACAGATATAAAAAAAGACATACATTAAAAATAGATAGAACATTAAAATATGGGGAAATAGGTGACAAAAACAGAAGACTGGAGCTGGTAAAGGAGGAACAGTAATACATGGAATACAGGACATGTAATAAAATGCAATAAACTTGACCACAGGGTATAACATGTAAAAGGGAAGTACCACAAGCATAGACAGAGATATAGTCAGGACATAAGATACATCCTATACAATTAAAGCTGGAATAAAACAGAAAAACCAGCCAACGAGTAAGAAACTACCCGCCATGCATGTTACCACCTACCAGCTCACCATCAACGTACGTTTCGCGTTTGTGCTTCGTCAGGGGGCGTATCTAAACCCCCTAACAGGTGGGTATAAATATCCAGTATCAGCCAATACCAATTACATTAATATAAATATACTACAATCACTGTCTTGGTAACAGATTCTGCCAATGATAATGGTGGTCAGGAGTAATTCCTACCTAGACATGTGTCCAGATGCTGTAGTGTGATGCGCAGTATGCGCTCGTCGCCCCGCAAATGACAGCATATTGCTGTCTGAATCGGGGCTGCGCTGTATAGAGAGCTGGGAGCGCTTCTGGAAGCAGTCCGGCCACACCACATGAGCGGAACAGGTCACGTGATGCGCCGGCAACTTTGTCATAGACCAAAGGATAGGGGATAAGAAGTCTGATGTCTGGGACCCCCACGATCTCCTTGCAGCAACGGAGGCTTGTGACGTCACGGCCACGCCCCCTCATGATGTCAAGGCTAGTCATCAGGCATGAAGCGAAGTTCGCTCCGTGCACCGGATGACTGCGGTGGCACAGGAGAGATCACAGGGGGTCCCAGCGGCGGGACCCCCACGATCAGACATCTTATCCTTTGCATAGGGGGATAAGATATCTAGGGGCGGAGTACCCCTTTAAGGAGAGAGTCAAGTATCGATGCTGAAGGCTCAGCTTCAGCTGTAGAAGTCAAAAATGAAGTGGTTTGCTGCTGCATGATCTTAGCTCTTCAAGTAGCTCTGTCCGCACTTTTGCATGGACATTTATAAGTTGTTCAGGTGTCAAAAACTTTAACCTCCTAAATCTTGGGTCCAGTGCAGCAGAAATAATGACAGAATTTAGGACCTGTTCTGATAGGATATCACTCCATCTGTTGTGCAGCTGGTCCGTTGCAGTGGCTAGGAAGCTCCTCATGGCAGATGATTCAATGGAAGCACTTACTGGACCTCAACAACCCCTAGACAAGTGCAGGCATTAAAGATAGAGATGGATATTATTGCCCACTCATGAACACAGTGGCACATTCAAGAGGCTTAAAAGGAGTACTGCAGCCATAGACAACTTATCCCCTATCCGCAGGATATCACTGCGGCCTTCGTCATCACCCAGCCCCCCCTTTTGCTTTGTACTCACCTCCACTCGGCGGGAAGTTAGGGTGAGCTGGTCCGGGCCGTCCATGTTGCAGGGACCGTCCGGTGGGGATGGTTAGTCGTTGCGGGCTGTCCATTTTCACCGGGGGGGGGCCTCTTTTCCGTGCTTCGGGCCCGGACTAGTGATGTTGCCTTGATGACGACGCACAGGGACGTTGCGCATGAACGTCCCTGTGCGTCATCATCAAGGCAACGTCACTACTCCGGTGCCAGGCCCGAAGTGCGGAGAAGAGGCCCCCCCGGTGAAAATGGACAGCCCGCAACGACTAACCCTCCCCACTGGACGGTCCCTGCAGCATAGATAGCCCGGACCAGCTCACGCTAACTTCCCGCCAAGGGGAGGCGAGTACAAAACAAAAAGGGGGGGGGGGGGGTGGGCTGGATGACGACGAAAGCCGCAGTGGTCTTCAACCTGCAAACCTCCAGAGGTTTCAAAACTACAACACCCAGCATGTCCGGGCTTGCTGGGAGTTGTAGTTTTGCAACATCTGGAGGTCCGCAGGTTGAAGACCACTGATGAAGGGATTGACAGGCGAAGAGTTCACTCGAGTATAAGCCGAGGTGGGCGTTTTCAGCACGAAAAATCTTTTGTTGTTCCAAAGAACACAACTGAATCAAGTTCATCAGAGCATTACACAGACTTTTTCTTGATTTCATAAGCCAACAGTTGATACTATACCAGTACACACAAAGAATTGACTAAAAATTTCTCACCTGTGGCACCTTCAATGAAAAGAATTTCACAAAGGTTCCAACATAGCTCCATGGCAGACAGGATGGAGACCTAAAGGTCATAAGAGACAATTTGATTAGACAGACAAGACTGCAAGCAAAAACTACAATGTTTTAGGATCACTATGCTTAAAGGGGGTACTTCGCCACTAGACATCCTATCCCCTAAAGAATAGGGGATAAGATGTCTGATCGCAGGGGGTCCCACGTGATCTTCTTGGAGCCCCGGCGTTCTGAACGAATGCTGGGTTCCAGCGGCAGTGGTCGTGATGTCACGTCAAAACCTGCGCAAAGGAAAAGTTGCCCATAGTAACCAATCAGATGACTTCTTTAATTTTTGCAGAGGCATTGTTAAAAATGAAAAAAGCGAGCTGATTGGTTGCTATGGGCAACTGGGCAAATTTTCCACTGGACAGGTTTTGATAAATCTCTCCCTATATGTGTATTAGTATGATGCTGGTATTAACTGCCATGATTACGTGCTGTAATCAGCTTGAAACACATTTATGTTTCAGTGCAATTTATTTTAACTTTTTTTCTTTAATATGCACTAGTAAACCTTAGACTTAACTTTTTCTGGAAGCTGCAGGAACTTTCATTTGTAATACGCTACAATGCCTCTCAGCCAATCACTGGCTGCAGCAATGTCTCATCAGTCAGTGAGAGGCTGAGTGGCAATGTGACCTAGTGTTTGCAGCTCTTCGAAGTAATAACACTGGCTGCGGGAGAGCAAGGGAGGTCAGTAGAGGCACTTGTATTTATTTTAAATCAGACAGCCTGGGCCCAAATATTTTTTCTCTATAACTCTGTTAAAGGGGTATTCCAGGAAAACTTTTTATATATCTATCTCTCTCTCTCTCCCTCTCTCTCTCTCTCAACTGGCTCCAGAAAGTAACAGATTTGTAAATTACTTCTATTAAAAAATCTTAATCCTTCCAATAATTATAAGCTGCTGAAGTTGAGTTGTTCTTTTCTGTCTGGCAAGAGTGCTCTCTGCTGACATCTCTGCTTGTCTCGGGAACTGCACAGATTAGAAGAGGTTTGCTATGGGGATTTCCTTCTGATCTTGACAGTTTCCGAGACAGGTGTCATCAAAGAGCACTTAGACAGAAAAGAACACCACAACTTCAGCAGCTCATAAGTACTGAAAGGATTAAGATTTTTTTTAATAGAATTTACAAATCTGCTAAACTTTCTGGAGCCAGTTGATATATGAAAAAAAAGTTTTTCCTGGATAACCCCTTTAAGGATATGTTCCCACATCAGAATTCTGGTGCAGAATTCCACACAGAGATTCCACAGCAGACGGACTTAATGGGATTCTGCTGGGCTGTGCACACGGCGGAATTTTGTGCCAGATGATTCTGGTGCAGATATTCCAAGTTCAGTGCCAGCAGAAAGAATGAACCGGACCATTCTTTCTGCACGAAAGGCATTTTCGTCTATGAGACGGCGCATTCCTATGTGGTCCTAGCCCAGTCTACAGAGTGTCCACACAGATTTTCAGTGCACACATTTCGACTTGTGAACACAGCCTAAATGACAAGAAATGTGCTGATTCATCTTGTCTGTCCATTTTGAATTTGATCTGTCAGGGAAACTATGCTAGGTTATTTAAATGGTCATGGAAAAAAAAAAACATAATATGTTGTAGAGACATTATCTAAACTTTAGATTGGTAATAATGTAAGTCTATGGGACTGTCTCGCTTACATGGAGAGAAGCCTGCATGCATCTTTTAGCGATCTGTCAGGGCTTGAAGTGCAGTGTAGTATAGTATAGTATAGAATAAAGGAGATCTTGAGCCCAGAATATAGAGTTTAACCCTTTGATTTTGTATTTTTAGTGACGGAAAGATTTTCCTGTCTCGAGTTTGTGTATACAAAAAGAGTGGTCAATAACATGGTCAAGAAGAATTATATCAAGAAAACGCTATAACGCTATATATAATTACAAAATTATATTGCTCTACCTGCTCAATATATTTGGCGCTCTGAGTTGCATCTCGCGTTGAGCCTGAAATAATGATTAAAAATGTGTTTATTACATATATAAGTTTCTTTGGATACATGAGTGCACAGAGATAGATGGGACATACTGAGTAACTAATGGGCCAAAAAAAAAAAAAAAACGGAAGACATTATTGATGCAAAACAAAGCAGGGGAGGGGGAATCCAATGGCTAAACTACAGTAAGTATTGGGTAAGATTTGTGCCAGAATTGGCACCAAAAACATGCATACCTGCCTTGTTTCAGATTTATTATGCTCACTAATGTATTATTTGCTACCTTTTATTACTTGACTATATGAGTACCCAGCGTTGCCCGTTTTTTTCTTCCTAATCCTTGTTGGCGAAGAAAATCAACAAAGAATGACGCTTTTGACTTCATATCCCAACCCCCTATCCCGAGCCATAATATGTGTACCAGGTATTGAAATATCTCCAGCCGTACGGAAGTTATGTGGGAACATACATTTCGCATTGATTTGCATGGGACTTTAAACAAAAAAAAAACAACCCTCACAAATGGGGGTAGTTAGGGTTAAATTAACTATCCTATATTTTAAGTGGACATATAAGTAACATGTGACCAAGAATTATCGAAATATCTCCAGCCGTTTGGAAGTTATGCAGTAACATATAATTCCCATAGACTTGTATGGTACTTTAAAGGAGAACTCCGGTATGGGGGGGAAAAATTACAAAAAATAAATAAATTTAAATAAATAACTTATCCCCTATCCTAAGCATATGGCAGGGGGGTCCGACAGCTGGGGCCCCCTGCGATCTCCTGTACGGGGACCCGGCTCGCTCCTGCACAATGCAGGAGCCGAGCGTTTTCGACCACAGCCGAAGCTGCGGCCAACACGCCCCCTCCATTCACTTCTATGGCAGGGCCGGAGATTGCAGAAGGCAGCACTCCGGCCCTGCCATAGAAGTGTATGGAGGGGGCGTGTCGGCCGCAGCTTCGGCTGTGGTCGAAAACGCTCGGCTCCTGCATTGTGCAGGAGCGAGCCGGGTCCCCGTACAGGAGATCGCAGGGGGCCCCAGCTGACGGACCCCCCACGATCTAACACTTATCCCCTATGCTTAGGATAGGGGATAATTAGTTTTTTCCCACCCATACCGGAGTTTTCCTTTAAACAAAAAACCTGACCCTGGCAAAAGGGGGTGAGTAAGGGTTAAATTACCTGTCCTATATTTGTTGTTGACACATAAGTAACGTGTGCAAAGTTTCATGTTAATATCTTTAGCAGTTTGTGAACACACATTGAGTTATATATATTAGATTCGGCAATATCCCAAAAACATGCTTGCACAGCATGTTTACTCTATGGCACATGCTGGGTGAAGTGGTGCATGCTCTGTAGAATAAACCTGCCACCTGAGCAGGGGTGGAGGTGATGCATAGGGATGAGCCGTAAATGACGTAGGGGTGCCCGGAGCTCTGGTCGTAGCTCCACCCATGCCCCAAAGACTTAAATTTACTTAAGAATAACGGGGAATGGCTGAACATTTCGGGACATGGTAGGCATCGTTTTGATCAGTATCACCTGCACTACAAACCTGTGTAACAGGTTAGTGCGGGTGATACTGATGACATATTTCCTTAAAGCTAAGTTTTATGGTCTCCGATCTCTCTTCCGAGACGAGCGATTGAAGAAGGACCTGCCTGCTTAGCCAATCACTAGCAGCAGACGTGTCCTGGACGGTGATGGTAAGGTCCAGCACCAAGAGCTAATCTTGAAAGCAGGAAGAAGAACTGGGTACCAGACAAAGCAGAACTTGAGCAGTATATATATATTTATTTATTTTTATTTTTTTATGTAATTATGTAAACACTGTAATTCCCCTTTAAGGCAGTAATAATAATTCTGCCCTGTTCTGTGTTTTCTGCTGGCATAGTAGTTCTTCTTAAAAGAGAACATGCCCCCTCTCTTGATGCATCTCACTATAAAAAAAAATTTAAGCCTTTCCAGAAAGTTCTAAGAATTGTTAACTCGCATTTAAGGAGAGCTGTCAGGTTCACTTTAAAAGGGTTCTGCAGTGTAAGACAACATATCCTCTATCAAAAAGACAGGGGATAAGTTTCTGATCACGTGGGGACCTATCTCTAGGACCCCCCACAATCTCCTGCACGGCCCCCCGGCTCTCCATTGCCAAAACTGTGTAGACCCCCGCACAAAGAGGAGGCAAAAATTACCCCTCCATGCACCTCTATGGGAGAGTCGGAGATACAGCGTTCCTCTATATCCAGCTCTCCCATAGAGATACATGAAGGGGGTGTGTCGACTACTGTTTTGTGCTGGGGTCGACAAGGCTGATTGACAGACGACTTTACATATAAAACACACTGATACTGTGTGTGGGCATGGTCAGCAGGATTCATGGTCTCAACTAGGATTCCTGGCAGGATTTAAAAATCCAAAACATGTACATGTGCCCATATCGTGTACATCACTCACTACAAGCTGCCAAAGCCTCCGTGTGTGTGTGTGTCTCCCTCTTATGTGAGCAGTTTTTCAAGTAAATGATGTTTTAATGGAAAAAGTGCCTAATGAGTATAGAGCATTTTTCTCTGATAAGAAATATTTAAAAAAATCAGATGAGGGTTTGTACCGTTTGTTATATTAATTTGAACTGTTTAAGCAAAGCTTGTTTAGATGACAGACTATTCAAGTTTTAAGAATATATAAAAATAAAAAAAACGCTATAGTAATAGTTTGGATTCTTACTTGCCACTTTGTGCATTTCTTGCATACATGCCTGGAGAACTGAGCGATAATGTTTACTAACATGCACCAATCTGTAAAAGTTAAAAATACAAACATTAACACAAATCCATAGCGCAAAACGGCAAACCGCATAAAGCAAACAATAAAACAAAAATAACTAATCATTTATGCCCAACAGGGGACGTATACATATATACACACACACAGTCATGGCCGTAAATGTTGGCACCCCTTAAATGTTTCAAGAAAATGAAGTTTTTCTCACAGAAAAGGATTGCAGTAACACAAGTTTTGCTATACTTATGTTTATTTCCTGTGTGTGTATTGGAACTAAACCAAAAAAGGGAAGAAAAAAAACTAATTGGACATAATGTCACACCAAACTCCAAAAATGGGCTGGACAAAATTATTGGCACCCTTAACTTAATATTCGGTTGCACACCCTTTGGAAAAAAATTACTGAAATCAGTTGCTTCCTATAACCATCAATAAGCTTCTTACACCTCTCAGACGGAATGTTGGACCACTCTTCCTTTGCAAACTGCTCCAGGTCTCTCTTATTGGAAGGGCACCTTTCCCCAACAGCAATTTTAAGATCTCTCCACATGTGTTCAATGGGATTTAGATCTGGACTCATTGCTGGCCACTTCAGAACTCTCCAGCGCTTTGTTGCCATCCATTTCTCTGTACTTTTTGATGTATGTTTGGGGTCATTGCCCTGCTGGAAGACTCAAGATCTTGGACACAAACCCAACTTTCTGACACCAAAATCCATTGGCAATCCTCAGATTTCATGATTCCTTGCACAAATTCAAGGCACCCAGTGCCAGAGGCAGCAAAACAACCCCAAAACATAATTGAACCTCCACCATATTTCACTATAGGTACTGAGTTCTTTTCTTTGTAGGTCTCATTCCGTTTTTGGTAAACAGTAGAATTATGTGCTTTACCAAAAAGCTCTATCTTTGTCTCATCTGTCCACAAGACGTTTTCCCAGAAGGATTTTGGATTACTCAAGTTCAGTTTGGCAGTTATGTCTCTGTGTCAGCAGTGGTGTCCTCTTGGGTCTCCTGCCATAGCATTTAATTTAAATGTCGAGAGTTCGCGCTGACAGGTCAGCTTGAATATCTTTGGAACTTGTTTGGGGCTGCTTATCCACCATCCGGACTGTCTTGCGTTGACACCTTTCATCAATCTTTCTCTTCTGTCCACGCCCAAGGAGATTAGCTACAGTGCCATGGGTTGTAAACTTCTTGATAATATTGTGCACTGTGGACAAAGGCAAATCTAGATCTCTGGAGATGGACTTGTAACCTTGATATTGTTGATATTTTTCCACAATTTGGGTTCTCAAGTCCTCCGACAGTTCTCTTCACCTCTTTCTGTTGTTCATGCTTAGTGTGGCACATACAGACACACAATGCAAAGACTAAGTGAACTTCTCTCCTTTTTATCTACTTTCAGGTGTGCTTTTTATATTGCCGACACCTGTTACTTGCCCCAGGTGAGTTTAAAGGAGCATCACATGCTTGAAACAATCTTATTTTTCCACAATTTTGAAAGGGTGCCAATAATTTTGTCCAGACCATTTTTGGAGTTTGGTGTGACATTATGTCCAGTTTGCTTTTTTTCCTCTTTTTTGGTTTAGTTCCAATACACACAAAGGGAATAAACACGTGTATAGCAAAACATGTGTTACTGCAATCCTGCTCTGTGAGAAATACTTCATTTTCTAGAAAAATTTCCGGGTGCCAACATTTATGGTCATGAGTGAGTGTGTATATTAGGGATCGACAGATATAGTTTTTTTAGGGCCGATACCGCTACTCTTTGGAGGTTAGGGCCGATAGCCGATAACTTATACCGATATTCCGATATAAGTTAACGGCTATTTATCCCCCCCCCCCCCCACACCGCCGCAGATCATTGATTTAAAGCGGGCGCTTTAAATCAATCAACTGCAGCAGCTTTTGCGGTGCCAGAGTCCTATCACCTCCACCGCGCCATCCGCACGTGTTCATGTCATGGTTGTTTTCGGAAAAATAGAAGTATGAGTGCTGTCAGCACTGCTGCAGAGGTTGAAGGGGTGGAGAGGGGGTCAGTGTCAGTACTTCGACCATAAGCAACACTGCATTAAATTGGTCTGCACGGCTGACTTATCAGAAGGAAGTTTCTTGAATTGATGCGCAAAAAAAGACAGAACACAGTTTCTTCAAGACAAGACTAAGGACGTGGATTACTGGAGCCATGTCCTGTGGTCAGATATACTTATTTGGTTCAGATAGTGTCTAGTATGTGTGGCATCAACAAGATGAGGAGTACAAAGACAAGTTTTACTTGCCTACTGTCAAGCATGAGGGTGGAAGTGTTAAACTAGGTTTACACTGAAAATTGGAGATTCTGAGTGCGGCCAGCGCAGAATGAATTAGTAGGTGTTAGGGCTGGGCAAAGATTGCCATGCCCATAGAAGGCACTGTCTGCGGAGCGGATTTCACCAAAAGAATGAACTAGTTCATTCTTTGGCAGCAGAATTTCAGCAGCGGAATGTGCACTGCTGAAATTCCGTGTGCATGGTGAAACTGAATACTATTGAAAGCAATGGGATTCTGCTGCACCAGAATTTTTGACCGAAATTCCTAAGGAGAAGTTTGGTAGGAAATTCCGTAGCCTTATGGTTAGGGTCTCTATGATTGCTGCTGGCAGGTCATTCAAAATTTGAGACACCAAACCTAGTGACGCCACTGAGGTGTGTGATCAGGGCACCCCAAGCTATCTATTGATAACATGATCTCTTTTTGGGTGGCCACAGTTCCTCTTTAAAAGGAAAACTGTCACCAAGTTCACCCACACTAAACCCAATACACTGGGTTACAGTGTGGGTGAACAGGAGTCCATACATGGGTCAATTACTTTTTTTATGTTTTCTTTTAGTGCGCTAAAGTTCTGCTGTTTGCCCTTCACTTGCGCTCTGAAGGCTGGTCCCCCACAGGCAGCCTTGCTATGGTTCCCAGAGGAAGGGGCTTTAGCCTTATAACTACCGGTATATACTCCTACTGAGCAGTAGAGCCATCTTACACAAGTAAACTAGCCATAAGCCTGAAAGTCTTCTACAACTAAAAAATACCATACAGGGTCTCTAAGAGAAACAGGGAACGGATTGGTTGGTTTAAAATCCAACCTATGTTATTGTTTTCCGGGAGATAAACGGCATCAGTGATGCCTGACAACTTACAACTCTAAAAAGGCATGCAGAACAGGGTTGTGCTAATGTGACGTGTGTGTAAATATGTCTGCACCCCACAGCAGCCATCACCCCTATACTTATCACATACTGAGCTTTACGTGTCCTGCTGGATGCTTCTTCCCCACTCTTTTGCAGGCCTACAAAAATTCCATGGGACTCATTGAATAACTTTCTCAGTACGGGTGAGTAGAGATCGTCGTCATTACGAAGAAAAGCTATGTGGCCAGAAGTTGCCAAATGTGCATTATCTGCAGAGAAAAAAAATATATAAAAAGTTTTAATATTTACAGTATTATTTGGTTAGTTAGTTAGTACAGGGGCAAAGGCTAGGGGGAAAAATTAAAAAATTAAATCAGTAAAAAGATTGCTTCCAAGTATTAGTAGCAAGATTATATTACAGAATAGTATAAACTTTTCTAATACGGTGGTCCCTCAATACACAATTGACTTAAGTTACAATGGCCTGTTAGAGGCCATTATAAGTTAAAACAAATTATGAAGCATTCACTACCGTATGTCGTGTGCCATTAGTAGTACTGAAGCAGCTGCTCAGTAGATGTGATCAGCTGCCACCAGGCTGCTTCAGTTACTTTTTTGCCTCACGTTGCAGCACAGAACAGTTTTAATAAAGATCCAGTTAGTAGGAGTTACTGTGTCTCTGTATCTACACTGGGCCTCTCATTTTCAGCCCAACAGGGCCCATCTCCCCTGGGCTTTGCTTCGCAGTGCATTCTGCTGAGCCGCCTGCCCACTTCCCAGTAACGAGTCTCTGGAGGTCTCAGCATTAGGCCTTTTGGTGGCTGTGCAGCATTATAGTAACCCAACCCAGACCCTGTCCGAAATAGGTACTGTACTTTTATAGACAACATACATTTAGTATATTTTATACTAGGGATGCAAGGATTATTCAATGTTGACGATTTCCATCATCAAGTAATCTGTTAGGGGCTTAGCCTCGGTCGTTAGGGGGCATGGCCTAGTAACACAGTATACCTACTACTTTCATTGCCTTTTTGCCCCTCAGTCTGACCCTAAATGTCCCTTTCAGTCTCCTCTGGGTGTCTTTTTTAAAAATGCTACTGGCCGGCAATATCTGCAGCCTACCTCCTAGGCGCCTCCAGTTAAAAGCAGCCTATGATCCTGACCTCGTGGGAGCCCCCCTGTCCAGCCAGAAGCTCTGTCTTAAATCCCCCATGCAGTTACAGATCTCCCTGGTGCAGGGAGGATGGGCATTTCTACAATCTGAACAGCTCCTTCTCCCCTGCAGTGAGGCTCATAGGCTAACCCTTGAGACGCTGAACCCCCCCCCCCCCCCCCACCCCGTTAACCTTTCAGTTGCTGTCCGTTCACTCTAACCCTGTGTGAATCCCTTCAGGTGCTGTCCCCTCTCCCCCCCCCCCCATATTAACTCTTTAGAATGCGCCCCCCACTTCCCACATCCTTCAGTTCTCCAGCTAACAATCCCCTGGTCCCGTAATTTAGTTTTTTTTTATTTATTGGTTAATTTAATCGATTTAATCAGATAAACAGCTAACTAAACCATTTACAAATAATAGTTAGATGCAACCCTATTCCATACTGTTCATGTTTGTCATGTTCGGAAACTACAAGTCAAGTATACATTGACTAGTTCAGGCCTTCCAAGATCTGCTGGGATTTGTAGTATTTAACCACACATTACATTGTATATGAGCAACGTGCTGCTGACAATGATTTACAGATGTGGACAGTATTGTTGTTGGGCGAGAGCAACCATTTCATGCACATCGGCGTATCATCAGGTCCCTAAAGGCTCTAGGTAGGTGTGCTTTAACTATTAAACTATTAGTGCAGACATACAATGCACAAAACATAAAACACACACAACATTACACTAAACGCACAAACATTTAAAAACAAACAACCTGGCTGGCTGAAAGATTACAAATAAGCATTTACCTCATTTTGCTCATTTAAAAAGGGGTACTCTGCCCCTAGACATGTTATCCCCTATCCAAAGGATGTGAGATCGCCGCGGTCCCGCTGCTGGGGACCCCCGGGATCGCCGCTGCGGCAACGCGCTATCATTACTGCACAGAGAGAGTTCGCTCTGCGCGTAATGACAGGCAATACAGGGGCCGGAGCATAGTTACGTCACAGCTTCGCCCCTCGTGACGTCACGGCCCGCCCCCTCAATACAAGTCTATGGGAGGGGGCCTGGCGGTCGTCACGCCCCCTGCCATAGACTTGCATTATGGGGGCGGCCCATGATGGCACAAGGGGCGGAGCCATGACGTCACACTGCTCAATCCTCTGTATCGCCCGTCATTACGCACAGAGCGAACTCACTGCGGTGCCGCAGCAGCTATCCCGGGGGTCCCCTATCCTTTGGGACGGAGTACCCCTTTAACCCTAGCGGACCTGTTACGGACCTTAAGTGCATGATCCATCAGGCTTCTTTTTCATCTACTAATAGGTCAATACCTGCAAATCTGATACATTGGCCCTCATTTACTAAAAGCGTCAGGTTTTTACTAGTGGGAAATTCTGTTTCAGACTTTCAGGATTCCTCTGTTTACTATGTGGATTCACAGATTTTCAAGGCTTCATAGGAAGAAAAAACATACACCATTGAATTCCATAATGACTATTGCCAGAAGTCTGACCAATAAAACTGACGAACTGGAGTGGTTGATGTCTGAGGAAAATAATGACATAGCGGGTATAACAGAGACTTGGTTGGACAATAGCTGGGACTGGGCGGTCAACATACAGGGTTATAGTCTATTCAGGAAGGAACGGAAAAAACGGAAAGGGGGAGGAGTATGTGAAATCGAGGCTGAAGGCTGCACTGCTGGAGGATATTTGGGAGGGAAAGGATAATGTGGAGTCATTATGGGTAGAAATAAATTGAGATAAAAAAAAAAAAAAAAACTCTGATAGGGGTTTTCTATAAGCCACCAAACATAATGGAAGAGGCAGAAGATCAATTATTGAGGCAAATAAACAAGGCAGCAAATCAAAATGATGTGATAATAATGGGGGATTTTAACTATCCTGATATAAACTGGGAGACTGAGACCTGTGAATCTCATAAAGGAAACAGATTTCTGACTATAGCTAAAGACAATTATCTGTCCCAAATGGTGCAGGGCCCGACCAGAGGGGGGCGCCCTACTAGACTTAATATTAACCAGCAGACCTGATAGAGTAACTAATGTGCAAGTAGAAGGACACCTAGGAAATAGTGATCATAATATAATACACTATAACTTGTTCTTTAATAAGGGAATCTCTCGAGGGGCCACAAAAACAATGAACTTTAGGAAGGCAAAGTTTGATCAACTCAGAGAAGCCCATAACAATATAAAATTGGATAATGTCTTCAAAAACAAGAATGCTGACACTAAATGGGGGACTTAAAAATATCTTACATTCTCACTGTAATATATATATATATATATATATACATACACACACATACACACCTTATGGGAATAAAAGGATCAGAAATAAAAGAAAACCAATATCAATTAACAAAAATGTTAAGGGGGCAATAAATGACAAAAATAAAGCATTTAAACTACTAAAACAGGATGGCAGTGAAGAAGCATTATAAAGCTATAGAGAAACATTTTTAAATATGTAAAAAAAACTCCCCAGTACAGGTCACCTGTCCAACCCAGGAAGAAGTACAGTGCCGCCTACAAAAAATCTAAATAGTCAAATCACCAGGTCCAGATGGCATTCACCCCCGAGTTCTAAAGGAATTAAGTAATGTGATAGACAGACCCCTATTTTTAATATTCAGGGACTCTATAGTAACAGGGACTGTCCCCCAGGACTGGCGCATGGCAAATGTGGTGCCCCCAGACCCCCCAAAAGAACAATTTCAGCAAAATTTGCATTCAAAAAGCCAAACAAGGCTCCTTCTCTTCTGAGCATTGTAGTGCGCCTGCAGAGCACTTTACATTCACACAGATGTTGGGGGGCATTTTCTCCTTATACCGCTTGTAAAAATTTTAAACTTGGGGGAAAAAAAACAGCATTATATTGAAGCAAAAAATGTAATTTACACATCCAACTTTAACATTAAGTCGTCAAACACTTGTGGGGTGTTAAGGCTCACTGTACCCCTTTCTACGTTCCTTAAGGGGTGTAGCTTCCAAAATAGTATGTCATTTTTTTTTTGCTTTTCTGGCACCATAGGGGCTTCCTAAATGTGACATGCCCCCCCAAAAACCATTTCAGCAAAATTCACTCTCAAGTCCCATTGTCGCTCCTTCCCTTCGTAGCCCTCTACTTACTCGAGAGAAATTGGGTTACACATTTGGGGGGGGGGGGGGAATTTCTCCTTCACTTTGCTGCTATTCCTGTGAAACACCTAAAAAGGTTAACACACTTTCTGAATGTCATTTTAAATACTTTGAGGGGTGCAGTTTTTATAATGGGGTCATTTGTGGGGTATTTCTAATATGAAGGGCCTTCAAATCTACTTAAAAACTGAACTGGTCTATGATAAATTCCGATTTTGAAAATTGTGTGAAAAATTTGAAAAATTGCTGCCGAACTTTGAAGCCCTCTGATTTCTTCCCAAAGTAAAAACATGTCAACTATGATGCAAACAAATAGACATATTGTATATGTGAATCAATATATAATTTATTTGGTATGTCCATTTTCCTCATAAGCAGAGAGTTTCAAAGTTTAAAAAATGCTAAATTTTCAAATTTTTCATCAAATTTTGGAATTTTTCACCAAGAAGTGATGCAAGTATCGATGAAAATTTACCACTAACAAAGTAGAATATGTCACGAAAAAAAAAATCTCTGAATCAGAAAGAAAAGTAAAAGCACCCCAAGGTTATTAATGCTTAAAGTGACAGTGGTCAGATTTGCAAAAATGCTCTGGTCCTTAAGGTGAAAAAGAGGCCATTTTGGCCTTAAGGACTCAGACAATTTAATTTTTACGTTTTCATTTTTTCCTCCTCGCCTTCTAAAAATCATAACTCTTTTATATTTTCATCGCCAGACTAGTATGAGGGCTTGTTTTTTGCGCGACCAGTTGTCCTTTGTAATGACATCACTCATTATATCATAAAATGTATGGCGCAACCAAAAAACACTATTTTTGTGGGGAAATTAAAACGAAAAACGCAATTTTGCTAATTTTGGAAGGTTTCGTTTTCATGCCGTACAATTTATGGTAAAAATTACATGTGTTCTTTATTCTGAGGGTCAATACGATTAAAATGATACCCATTATTACATACTTCTATATTATTGTTGCGCTTAAAAAAAATCACAAACTTTTTAACCAAATTAGTACGTTTATAATCCCTTTATTTTGATGACCTATAACTTTTTTATTTTTCCGTATAAGCGGCGGTATGGGGGCTCATTTTTTGCACCATGATCTGTACTTTTTTTTGATACCACATTTGCATATAAAAAACTTAATACATTTTTTATAATTTTTTTTTAATAAAATGTATTAAAAAAGTAGGAATTTTGGACTTTTTTTTTTCGTTCACGCCGTTAACCGTATGGGATCATTAACATTTTATTTTAATAGTTCGGACATTTACGCACGCGGCGATACCAAATATGTCTATAAAAAAAAAATTTTACGCTTTTTGGGGGTAAAATTGGAAAAAACGGACGTTTTACTTTTTTATTGGGGGAGGGGATTTTTCACTTTTTTTTAACTTTTACTTTTACATTTTTTTTTTTTTTTTTTTTTTTTTTTTTAAACACTTGAATAGTCCCCATAGGGGACTATTCATAGCAATACCATGATTGCTAATACTGATCTGTTCTATGTATAGGACATAGAACAGATCAGTATTATCGGTCATCTCCTGCTCTGGTCTGCTCGATCACAGACCAGAGCAGGAGACGCCGGGAGCCGCACGGAGGAAGGAGAGGGGACCTCCGTGCGGCGTTATGAATGATCGGATCCCCGCAGCAGCGCTGCGGGCGATCCGATCATTCATTCAAATCGCGCACTGCCGCAGATGCCGGGATCTGTATTGATCCCGGCACCTGAGGGGTTAATGGCGGACGCCCGCGAGATCGCGGGTGTCGGCCATTGCCGGCGGGTCCCTGGCTGCGATCAGCAGCCGGGATCAGCCGCGCATGACACGGGCATCGCTCCGATGCCCGCGGTTATGCTTAGGACGTAAATGTACGTCCTGGTGCGTTAAGTACCACCGCACCAGGACGTACATTTACGTCCTGCGTCCTTAAGGGGTTAAAAAATGAAAGACGCGATCTGATCGGTTTTTATGGGCAAGCAACTGGTCAACTTTTCCGCTGCACAGATTTTGATAAACCTTGCCCAATATTTGGGAGAATTGACAACGGATTATATTCTTCAAAGAATGTAACTTACATACCTGTCTTTGGGTACTGGGTCTCAAAAAGCAGCAATTCCCCTGGTCCCCAACTGAACCCAATGTGTGTGTTCCATCGCCCAAGACCTTGTACAAGCTACAAAAAGGTAAAAGAAAAAAAAGTCAAAACTGTCAAACCTACCAATCTAGATTCAGTATTAAAAGCATACGCATGGGAACGGAGTTTCTGCACTTTTTTCCAGATCAGGAACACTATGTCTATTAGCAGGAGTCCTGCAGGAAATGCCCTTGAGTGAAAATCTTGGGCGCGTTCCCACACTTTTTTCCAGGAATTAAAAGGGAATTCCCACAATCAACATTTGTCAGCACATTTGTCGTTTTGTACTTACGGCTTCCGTATACGGCTGGGAGGAGGGTTGGGTGGGGCTTAATCGCGGCACCCATACTCAGCCGTATAGGGGAACCGTATTTAATGCATGTCAATGAGCCGACAGGAGTGAAACGCAACTTTCTGGAACCAGTTGATATATAAAAAAAAAAAAAAAAGTTTTTTCCTGGGTAACCCCTTTAACCCCTTAAGGACTCAGCCCATTTTGGCCTTAAGGACTCAGACAATTTAATTTTTACGTTTTCATTTTTTCCTCCTCGCCTTCTAAAAATCATAACTCTTTTATATTTTCATCCACAGACTAGTATGAGGGCTTGTTTTTTGCGCGACCAGTTGTCCTTTGTAATGACATAACTCATTATATCATAAAATGTATGGCGCAACCAAAAAACACTATTTTTGTGGGGAAATTAAAACGAAAAACGCAATTTTGCTAATTTTGGAAGGTTTCGTTTTCACGCCGTACAATTTATGGTAAAAATGACATGTGTTCTTTATTCTGAGGGTCAATACGATTAAAATGATACCCATTATTATATACTTTTATATTATTGTTGCGCTTAAAAAAAATCACAAACTTTTTAACCAAATTAGTACGTTTATAATCCCTTTATTTTGATGACCTATAACTTTTTTATTTTTCCGTATAAGCGGCGGTATGGGGGCTCATTTTTTGCGCCATGATCTGTACTTTTTTTTGATACCACATTTGCATATAAAAAACTTTTAATACATTTTTTATAATTTTTTTTTCAATAAAATGTATTAAAAAAGTAGGAATTTTGGACTTTTTAAATTTTTTTTCGTTCACGCCGTTCACCGTACGGGATCATTAACATTTTATTTTAATAGTTCAGACATTTACGCACGCGGCGATACCAAATATGTCTATAAAAAATGTTTTTTACGCTTTTTGGGGGTAAAATAGGAAAAAACGGACGTTTTACTTTTTTATTGGGGGAGGGGATTTTTCACTTTTTTTTTACTTTTACTTTTACATTTTTTTACATTTTTTTACATTTTTTTTTACACTTGAATAGTCCCCATAGGGGACTATTCATAGCAATACCATGATTGCTAATACTGTTCTGTTCTATGTATAGGACATAGAACAGATCAGTATTATCGGTCATCTCCTGCTCTGGTCTGCTCGATCACAGACCAGAGCAGGAGACGCCGGGAGCCGCACGGAGGAAGGTGAGGGGACCTCCGTGCGGCGTTATGAATGATCGGATCCCCGCAGCAGCGCTGCGGGCGATCCGATCGTTCATTTTAATCGCGAACTCCCGCAGATGCCGGGATCTGTATTGATCCCGGCACCTGAGGGGTTAATGGCGGACGCCCGCGAGATCGCGGGCGTCGGCCATTGCCGGCGGGTCCCTGGCTGCGATCAGCAGCCGGGATCAGCCGCGCATGACACGGGCATCGCTCCGATGCCCGCGGTTATGCTTGGACGTAAATGTACGTCCTGGTGCGTTAAGTACCACCTCACCAGGACGTACATTTACGTCCTGCGTCCTTAAGGGGTTAAGTACTGTAACTTCACTCATCTCTAGTCACTTTATATATCATGGAAAAATGAATAAAAAGCGATCAAAAAGTCCGATCAATACAAAAATGGTTCTGCAAAAAACTTCAAATCACAGCACAAAAAAATTAGCCCTCGTATCTCCCCATAGACTACAAAATAAAAAGTTATAGGGGTCAGAAGATGACATTTTTAAACGTATACATTTTCCTGCATGTAGTTATGATTTTTTCCCAGATGTACGACAAAATCAAACCTATATAAGTAGGGTATCATTTTAATCGTATGGACCTACAGAATAAAGATAAGGTGTCTTTTTTACCGAAAAATTTACTATGTAGAAACGGAAGCCCCCAAAATTTACAAAAGTGTTTTTTACTTCAATTTTGTCACACAATTTTTTTTTTTCGGTGTCGCCATAGATTTTTGGGTAAAATGACTCCTGTCATTACAAAGTAGAATTGGTGGCACAGAAAATAAGTCATCATATGGATTTTTAGGTGAAAAAAATGAAAGGGTTATGATTATAAAAAGAGGTAAGGAGGAAAAAAACGAAAGTGCAAAAACGGAAAAACGCTCGGTCCTTAAGGGGTTAAGTCTTCCATGTTTGTGGGGGGGGCTCTCGGAGCGCAGGGCTGAAGCGTGCTCCTGTGACTGTAGCGTGCACTCCATACATCCTATCATGTCACATGAACCCAACACGCTGAGCACCATGCGGCCGCTGTGTGCTAAGTATCGGGACATCACTACAGTGTGAAGAGACAAAAACAGACAGCTTTACCGTCTCAGCCGGCTGCTCGTCCAGCCTCTCCATTATTCTTGCTAACTCCTTCCAGATTCCCGCTTGATGTCAGCCCTCAGGAAGGACCGGAGGCTGTCCTCGTCACTGCCTGACCCCGATGATGTAAACTTTCATGCGAGTCCGTAGTAAAGCGCGAGTGCATGCGCCGTTTACAACAAACTCCGCAGTTAGCGTAAGGGTGATGTAAAGTTTTTTCCATTGACGTAAAGTTTTTTCCAATCTGTGGAAAACGCCATGCGCATGCGCGAGTTCACGCTATTAGCGTATACTACGCTAATTGCGTAATGTCGCGCATGCGTATGGCATTTTTCACAGATAGGAAAATACGGGTGATGTAAAGTATTTTCCAATCTGTGAAAAGTGCTATGCGCATGCGCGATTCTACGCTATTAGCGTAGACCTGTAGCGCTAGCGTAAACCCGCGCATGCGCAAAAGTAAATTTAGCTTATTGGAAAAGGCTTACGTTAATAGCTTATCTCTTAGCGTAGCTGTGGAAATTAGCGTAGCGTAGTTAGTGGGTAGCGTAGTGTAGCCTTTGGCTTACCATAGATTTATATTAGTGTAGTGTACCTAGCGTAGGTTTTAATTTAGCGTAGTTTAGGATTAATAGGGAAAGGAGGTAGGGTATAGGTTTTGAAGAGACTACAACTCCCAGCATGCCAAGGCATGCTGGGAGTTGTAGTTTAGCTTATGTTACATTGAAGGGACCACAACTCTCGCTAAAGGCTTTCCAGGCATGCTGGGAGTTGTAGTTTTACACAGGTATAGAGTGGTTAGCGTAGTGTTAGCGCAATTTTAGCGTAGTTATTGTAGCGTTAGTGCAGTTTTAGTGTAGCTTAGTGTTAGCGCAGTTTTAGCGTATTTAGTTTAGCTTAGTGTTAGCGCAGTTTTAGCGTGCTTAGTGTTAGCGCAGTTTTAGCGTATTTAGTGTTAGCGCAGTTTTAGCGTATTTAATGTGTGTTAGCGCAATTTTAGTGTATTTAGTGTAGTGTAGTGTTAGCGCAGTTTTAGTGTATTTAGTGTAGCTTAGTGTTAGCGCAGTTTTATCGTATTTAGCGTAGTGTAGTGTTAGCGCAGTTTTAGCGTATTTAGTGTAGCTTAGTGTTAGTGCAGTTTTAGCGTATTTAGCGTAGCTTACTGTTAGCGCAGTTCTAGCGTATTTAGTGTAGCTTAGTGTTTTAGCGCAGTTTTAGCGTATTTAGTATAGTACAGTGTTAGCGCAGTTTTAGCGCATTTAGCGTAGCGTAGTGTTAGCGCAGTTTTGGCGTATTTAGTGTAGTGTTAGCGCAGTTTTAGCGTATTTAGCGTAGCGTAGTGTTAGCGCAGTTTTAGCATATTTAGTGTAGTGTAGTGTTAGCGCAGTTTTAGCGTATTTAGCGTAGCTTACTGTTAGCGCAGTTTTAGCGTAGCTTAGTGTTAGCGTAGGTTTAGCGTAGCTTAGTGTTAGCGCAGGTTTAGCGTATTTAGCGTAGTGTTAGTGCAGTTTTAGCATAGCTTAGTGTTAGCGCAGTTTTAGCGTAGTTTAGTGTTAGCGCAGTTTTAGCGTATTTAGCGTAGCCTAGTGTTAGTGCAGTTTTAGCATAGCTTATTGTTAGCGCAGTTTTAGCGTATTTAGTATAGCTTAGTGTTAGCACAGTTTTTTAGCGTATTTAGCGTAGTGTACTGTTAGCGCAGTCTTAGAGTAGTAGGTGCAGCGTAGTATTAGCGTAGTGTTAGTGCAGTTTTAGCATAGTTAGCTTAGTTGTACGCAGGTATAGTCAGCTAACTTAGATTTACAGGCAGATAAAGCGTAGTTTAGAGAGTGTAGCTTAGCTTAGTTCTAAAGTGAAGGGGCTACAACTCCCAGCATGCCTAGAGAGCCAAAGGCCGTCCGGGCAGGATGGAAGTTGTAGTTTTGCAAAAGTAGCAGAGGCAAGTATGTCCTTGTACGTTAAGGTAGCAGAGGCAGTTGCGCTCTGCTATGTTAATGTAGTATTCAGCCCTCTGTGTAGATGGCTGGATACAGTGATCAGAAGGCCACTTACCCACCTCCGTTCCTGCTACGTCACTGGACGTGTAGCATCGCAGGAAGATGACGGAGCTGGAACGTAGGTGGTAAGTTAGGCTCTCCAGGGGAAGATCCCCCAAAAATATACTAACCCATTTTTTGTGTTTTTCTTCTCGTTTCAGATACGTGAATGCGGAGGACTACGTCGGATTCGGTGGACTACGACCATGACCTGCATTTTTTCTTTTGTTTTAATAAAATGGTTAACGATGGCTGTGGGGGAGTATTTTTCCTAATAAAAATGTTTTAACTTGTGTGTGCTTTTTTTTTTTATTATTACTTTACAGGCTTAGTAGTGGAAGCCGTCTTAGTAGTCCATTACTAAGTCTGGGCTTAGCGTTAGCCCCAAAAACAGCTAGCGCTAACCCCCAATTATTACCCCGGTACCCACCACCACAGGGGTCTCGGGAAGAGCCGATACCAACAGGCCCAGAGCGCCAAATATGGCGCTCTTGGGCCTAGGCGGTAACAGGCTGGCATTATTTAGGCTGGGGAGGGCCAGTAGCGATGGTCCTCGCCCACCCTGGTAACGTCAGGCTGTTGCTGTTTGGTTGGTATTTGGCTGAAAATGTAAAGACGGGGAACCACACACTTTTTTTTATTTATTTTTAACAAAAAAGAAAAACGTGTGGTTCCCCGTCTTTTCATTTTCAGCCAAATACCAACCAAACAGCAACAGCCTGACGTTACCAGGGTGGGCGAGGACCATCGTTACTGGCCCTCCCCAGCCTACATTATGCCAGCCTGTTACCACCTAGGCCCAAGAGCGCCATATTTGGCGCTCTGGGCCTGTTGGTATCGGCTCTTCCCGTTACCCCTTTGGCCGGGGTTAGTGCTAGCTGTTTTTGGGGCTAACGCTAAGCCCAGACTTAGTAATGGACTCCGTCTACAAGACGGCTTTCACTACTAAGCTTGTAAAGTAATAATAAAAAAAAAAGCACACACAAGTTAAAACATTTTTATTAGGAAAAACACTCCCCCAAAGCCCTCGTTAACCATTTTATTAAAACAAAAGAAAAAATGCAGGTCATGGTCGTAGTCCACCGAATCCGACGTAGTCCTCCACATTCACGTATCTGAAACGAGAAGAAAAACAAAAAAAATGGGTTAGTACATTTTTGGGGATCTTCCCCTGGAGAGCCTAACTTACCAACCCCGTTCCAGCTCCGTCATCTTCCTGCGATGCTACACGTCCAGTGACGGAGCAGGAATGGAGGTGGGAAAGTGGCCTTCTGATCACTGTATCTAGCCATCTATACAGAGGGCTGAATACTGCATTAACGTAGCAGAGCGCAACTGCCTCTGCTATTTTAACATACAAGGACGTACTCGCCTCTGCTACGTTAACGTAGCAGAGCCCAATGGCCTCTGTTACTTTAATGTAGCAGAGCGCAAGTGCCTCTGCTACTTTTGCAAAACTACAAACTTCCATCCTGCCCGGACGGCCTTTGGCTCTCTAGGCATGCTGTGAGTTGTAGCCCCTTCACTTTAGAACTAAGCTAAGCTACACTCTCTAAACTACGCTTTATCTGCCTGTAAAACTAAGTTAGCTGACACCTGCGTACAACTACGCTAACTATGCTAAAATTGCACTAGCACTACGCTAATACTACTCTGCACCTACTACTCTAAGACTGCGCTAACAGTACGCTACGCTAAATACGCTACAAAACAGTGCTAACTCTAAGCTACGCTAAATACGCTAAAACTGCGCTAACACTAAGCTATGCTAAAACTGCACTAACACTACGCTAATACTACTCTGCACCTACTACTCTAAGACTGCGCTAACACTACGCTACGCTAAATACGCTAAACCTGCACTAACACTAAACTACGCTAAACCTGCGCTAACACTAAGCTACGCTAAATACGCTAAACCTGCGCTAACACTAAACTACGTTAAATACGCTAAACCTGCGCTAACACTAAGCTACGCTAAATGCGCTAAAACTGCGCTAACACTACGCTACGCTAAATACACTAAAACTGCGCTAACACTACACTACACTAAATAAGCTGAAACTGCACTAACACTAGGCTACGCTAAATACGCTAAACCTGCGCTAACACTAAGCTACGCTAAATACGCTAAAACTGCGCTAACACTAAGCTACGCTAAAACTGCTCTAACAGTAAGCTACGCTAAATACGCTAAAACTGCGCTAACACTAAGCTACACTAAATACGCTAAAACTGCGCTAACAGTAAGCTACGCCAAATATGCTAAAACTGCGCTAACACTACACTACACTAAATACGCTAAAACTGCGCTAACAGTAAGCTACGCTAAATACGCTAAAACTGCACTAACACTGAGCTACACTAAATACGCTAAAACTGCGCTAACACAGCACTACACTAAATACGCTAAAACTTCGCTAATACAACACTACACTAAATACGCTAAAACTGCGCTAACACTACACTACACTAAATACGCTAAAATTGTGCTAACACTAAGTTACACTAAATACATTAAAATTGCGCTAATGCTACACTAACTACGCTAAAATTGCGCTAACGCTACGCTAACTACTCTATACCTGTGTAAAACTACAACTCCCATCCTGCCTGGACAGCCTTTAGCTGGGCATGCTGGGAGTTGTGGTCCCTTCACTGTAAAACATGCAAAACTCCAACTTTCAGCATGCCTGGGCATGCTGGGAGTTGTAGTCTCTTTACTTTAAAACCTATAACCTACCTCCTTTCACTATAAAACCTAAACTACGCTAACTACATAGTTACATAGTTACATAGTTAGTACGGTCGAAAAAAGACATATGTCCATCAAGTTCAACCAGGGAATTAAGGGGTAGGGGTGTGGCGCGATATTGGGGAAGGGATGGGATTTTATATTTCTTCATAAGCATTAATGTTATTTTGTTCCAGGAATGTATCTAATCCTGTTTTAAAACTGTTAAATTTTCCTGCTGTGACCAGTTCCTGAGGTAGACTGTTCCATAAGTTCACAGTTCTCATGGTAAAGAAGGCGCGTCGCCCCTTGAGACTAAACTTTTTCTTCTCCAGACGGAGGGAGTGCCCCCTCGTCCTTTGGGGGGGTTTAACCTGGAACAGTTTTTCTCCATATTTTTTGTATGGGCCATTAATATACTTATATACGTTTATCATATCCCCCCTTAAACGTTACTACGTTACAATCTAAGCTAGCTATGCTACACTAATGTTACACTACGCTAACCCTACGCTTGTTTCCCTCTCCCCGTCTTCTACACTACTCTACCTACTCTAGCTAACTTACGCTAGCCTCGCTATGCTAACTGCGTAGCAGAGGAAAGCTGCGCATGCGCTCTTAGTTTTCTGAGAATCATATGCGCAGGTATTTTGCAATCTGTGAAAAACACCATACGCATGCGCGAGTCTGCGCTAGAACTACTGCGCATGCGTGACATTACGCAGACATTACGCAATTAGCATAGCGTACGCTAATAGCGTGAACTCGCGCATGCGCATGGCGTTTTCCACAGATTGGAGAAAATTTTACATCACCATCACCAGCGTTAGTAGCGTAGCCCTGCGCATGCGCAGTTGACCATACCGCGCAGGGCTTGCGTTTGTAGCGCTAATGACAGCGTAGCTGCAGAAAACTGATAGCGCACGTGTGGAGCTCTAGAGTAGGCTGCTGGAAACCAGCGTAGGCTTAGCGTAGTTTAACATTAGTAGCTAGCTTAGATTGTAACGTAGCGTAGCTTAGGTTTTATAGTGAAAGGAGGTAGGTTATAGGTTTTAAAAGGCTGGAAGTTGTAGTTTTGCATATTTTACAGCGAAGAGACCACAACTCCCAGCATGCCCAGACAGCTAAGGCTGTCCAGGCAGGATGGGAGTTGTAGTTTTACACAGGTATTGAGTAGTTAGCGTAGTGTAGTGTTAGAGCTGTTTTAGAGTATTTAGCGTATTGTAGTGTTAGCACAGTTGTAGCATATTTAGCGTAGATTCGTTTTAGCGCAGTTTTAGCGCAGTTTTAGCGTATTTAGCGTAGTGTATTGTTAGCACAGTTTTAGTGTAGTTAGTGTAGCATCGTGTTTACGCAGTTTTAGCCGAGTTAGCATAGCATTAGCGCAGTAGTTAGCGTAGTGTACTGTTAGCACAGTTTTAGCCTATTTAGCGTAGAGTAGTGTTAGTGCAGTTTTAGCGTTGTTAGCGTAGTGTTAGTGCAGCTTCAGAATAGTTAGTGTAGCGTAGTGTTAGCGCAGTTTTAGCATAGTTAGCGTAGCGTAGTGTTAGTGCAGTTTTAGCATAGTTAACGTAGCATTTTGTTAGCGCAGTTTTAGCGTAGTTAGCTTGGAGTACTGTTAGCACAGTTTTAGCGTAGTTAGCGTAGCGTAGTGTTAAGGCAGTTTTAGTGTACTTATCGTAGTGTAGTTTTAGTGCAGTTTTAGCGTAGTGCAGTTTTAGCATGATTAACGTACAGTAGTGTTAGCGTAGTTTTACACAGGTGTAGTGTAGTTAGCGTAGTGTAGTGTTAGCATCGTTTTACACAGGTTTAGCGTAGTTAGCGTAGTGTTAGCGCAGTTTTACACAGGTGTAGTGTACTTAGCATAGCATAGTGTTAGGGTAGTATTACACACTTGTAGCGTAGTTAGCGTAGTGTAGTGTTAGTGTAGTATCACACAGGTGTAGTTTAGCTAACTTAGTTTTACAGGCAGATAAAGTGTAGTTTAGAGAGTGTAGCTTAGTCATACAGTGAAGGGGCTTCAACTCCCAGCATGCCCAGACAGCCAAAAGCTGTATAAGCAGAATGGGAGTTGTAGTTTTGCAAAAGTAGCAGAGGCAATTGTAAGAGTAGTTAGCGTAGTGTAGTGTTAGCTCAGTTTTAGCGTATTTAGTGTTAGCGCAGTTTTAGCCTAGTTAGCGTAGCGTAGTGTTAGCACAGTTTTAGAGTAGTTACCGTAGTTTAGTGTTAGCGCAGTTTTAGCATATTTAGCATAGTGTAGTGTTGGGGTAGTTTTTTATCGTATTTAGTGTAGCGTAGTGTTAGGGCAGTTTTAGAGTAGTTAGTGTAGTCTAGTGTTAGCGCAGTTTTAGCGCATTTAGCATAGTGTTAGCGCAGTTTTAGCATAGTTACCATATCGTAGTGGTAGCCCAGTTTTAGCGTAGTTAGTGTAGCGTAGTTTTACACAGGTGTAGTGCAGTTAGGGTAGCGTAGTGTTAGCGCAGTTTTAGCCTAGATAGCGTAGCGTAGTGGTAGCGCAGTTTTAGAGTAGTTAGCGTAGTGTAGTGTTAGCGCAGTTTTAGCATATTTAGCGTAGTGTAGTGTTAGTGCAGTTTTAGCGTATTTTGCGTAGCATTGTGTTAGCGCAGTTTGAGTAGTTATCGTAGTGTAGTGCTATTGCAGTTTTAGTGTAGTTAGCGCATCGTAGTGTTAGCGCAGTTTTAGCATAGTTAGCGTAGCGTAGTGTTAGCGCAGTTTTAGAGTTCTTAGCGTAGTGTAGTGTTAGCGCAGTTTTAGCATATTTAGCGTAGTGTAGTGTTAGTGCAGTTTTAGCGTATTTTGCGTAGCATTGTGTAAGCGCAGTTTGAGTAGTTATCGTAGTGTAGTGCTATTGCAGTTTTAGTGTAGTTAGCGCATCGTAGTGTTAGCGCAGTTTTAGCATAGTTAGCGTAGCGTAGTGTTAGCGCAGTTTTAGAGTTCTTAGCGTAGTGTAGTGTTAGCGCAGTTTTAGAGTTCTTAGCGTAGTGTAGTTTTAGCTCAGTTTTAGCGTATTGTATTGTTAGCGTAGTTTTAGCATAGTTACTAGCGTAGCGTAGTGTTAATGCAGTTTTAGCCTAGTTAGCGTAGCGTTTTTAGCGCAGTTTTACAGTAGTTAGCGTAGTGTAATGTTAGCGCAGTTTTGCATAGTTAGCGTAGAGTAATGTTAGCGCAGTTGTAACGTAGTTAGCATAGCGTAGTGTTAGTGCAGTTTTAGCATAGTTAGTGTAGCATAGTGTTAGCGCAGTTTTAGAGTTCTTAGTGTAGTGTTAGCGCAGTTTTAGCGTATTGTATTGTTAGCACAGTTTTAGCATAGTTAGCGTAGCATTAGCGCAGTTTTACAGTAGTTAGAGTAGCGTAGTGTTAGCACAGTTTTAGCCTAGTCAGCGTAGTGTAGTGTTAGTGCAGTTTTAAAAGTTCTTAGCGTAGTGTAGTGTTAGCTCTGTTTTAGTATATTGTATTGTTAGCGCAGTTTTAGCATAGTTACTAGCGTAGCGTAGTGTTAATGCAGTTTTAGCCTAGTTAGCGTAGCGTTAGCGGTTTTACAGTAATTAGCGTAGTGTAATGTTAGCGGAGTTTTAGCCTAGTTAGCGTAGCGTTAGCGCAGTTTTACAGTAGTTAGCGTAGTGTAATGTTAGCGCAGTTTTGCATAGTTAGCGTAGCGTACTGTTAGCGCAATTGTAATGTAGTTAGCATAGCGTAGTGTTAGTGCAGTTTTAGCATAGTTAGCGTAGCATAGTGTTAGCGCAGTTTTAGCGTAGTTAGCTTAGCGTACTGTTAGCGTAGTTAACATAGCGTAGTGTTAACGCAGTTTTAGCCTAGTTAGCGTAGCTTTAGCACAGTTTTACAGTAGTTAGCATAGTGTAATTTTAGCGCAGTTTTAGCCTATTTAGCGTAGCGTAGTGTTAGTGCAGTTTTAGCGTTGTTAGCGTAGCATAGTGTTAGTGCAGTATTACACAGGTGTAGTGTAGCTAACTTAGTTTTTCAAGCAGATAAAGCATAGTTTAGAGAGTGTAGCGTGGTGTGTAGCTTAGCTTAGTCATACAGTAAAGGGGCTTCAACTCCCAGCATGCCCAGACAGCCAAAAGCTGTACAGGTAGGATGGGAGTTGTAGTTTTGCAAAAGTAGCAGAGGCAATTGCAAGAGTAGTTAGCGTAATGTAGTGTTAGCGCAGTTTTAGCGTATTTAGCGTAGCGTAGTGTTAGCGCAATTTTAGCCTAGTTAGCGTAGCGTAGTATTAGCACAGTTTTAGAGTAGTTAGCGTAGTTTAGTGTTAGCGCAGTTTTAGCATATTTAGCGTAGTGTAGTGTTAGCGCAGTTTTAGCGTATTTAGCGTAGCATAGTGTTAGGGCAGTTTTAGAGTAGTTAGCGTAGTGTAGTGTTAGCGCAGTTTTAGCTATTTAGCGTAGTGTTAGCGCAGTTTTAGCGTAGTTACCGTATCGTAGTGTTAGCACAGTTTTAGCGTAGTTAGTGTAGTGTTAGTGCAGATTTAGCAGTGTAGTGTTAGCGCAGTTTTATCGTATTTTGCATAGCGTAGTGTTAGCACAGTTTGAGAAGTTAGCGTAGTGTAGTGTTATTGCAGTTTTAGTGTAGTTAGCGTAGCGTAGTGTTAGCGCAGTCTTAGCCTAGTTAGCGTAGCGTAGTGTTAGCGCAGTTTTAGAGTTCTTAGCGTAGTGTAGTGTTAGCGCAGTTTTGGTGTATTTAGCGTATTGTATTGTTAGCGCAGTTTTTGCATAGTTAGCATAGCGTAGTGTTAACGCAGTTTTAGCCTAGTTAGCGTAGCATTAGCGCAGTTTTTCAGAGTTCTTAGCGTAGCGTAGTGTTAGCGCAGTTTTAGCCTATTTAGTGGTATCATAGTATTAGCGCAGTTTTAGCATATTTAGCATAGTGTAGTTTTAGTGCACTTTTAGCATTATCATAGTGTAGTGTTAGCGCAGTTTTAGTGTAGTATTAGCGCAGTTTTAGTCTAGTTAGAGTAGCGTAGTGTTTGCGCAATTCTAGCATTGTTAGCGTAGCCTAGTATTAGTGCAATTTTAGCATAGATAGCGTAGCGTACTGTTAGCACAGTTTTAGCGTAGTTAGTGTAGCATAGTGTTAGCGCAGTTTTTTCGTAGTGTAGTTAGCGTAGCGTAGTGTTAGCGCAGTTTTAACCTAGTTAGAGTAGCGTAGTGTTAGCGCAGTTTTAGAGTAGTTAGCGTAGTGTAGTGTTAGCGCAGTTTTAGCATATTTAGCGTAGTGTAGTGTTAGTGCAGTTTTAGCATGTTTTGCGTAGTGTAGTGTTAGCGCAGTTTTAGAGTAGATGGCGTAGTGTAGTGTTATTGCAGTTTTAGCGTAGTTAGCGCATTGTAGTGTTAGCACAGTTTTAGCGTAGTTAGCGTAGCCTAGTGTTAGCGTAGTTTTACACAGGTGTAGTGTAGTTAGCGTAGCCTAGTGTTAGCGTAGTTTTAGCCTAGTTAGCGTAGTGTAGTGTTAGCGCAGTTTTAGCGTATTTAGCGTATTGTATTGTTGGTGCAGTTTTAGCCTAGTTAGCGTAGTGTTAATGCAGTTTTAGCCTAGTTAGCGTAGCGTTAGGGCACTTTTCAGTAGTTAGCGTAGTGTAGTGTTAGCCCAGTTTTAGCTTATTTAGCGTAGTGCTAGCGCAGTTTTAGCGTATTTAGCGGTAGTGTAGTGTTAGCGCAGTTTTAGCATATTTAGCGTAGTGTAGTGTTAGTGCAGTTTTAGCATTGTTAGTGTAACGTAGTGTTAGCGCAGTTTGAGCGTAGTTAGCGTAGCGTAGTGTTAGCGCAGTTTTAGCGTAGTTAGCATAGCATAGTGTTAGCGCAGTTTTAGCCTTGTTAGCGTAGTGTACTGTTAGTGCAGTTTTAACGTAGTTAGCGTAGCATAGTGTTAGTGCAGTTTTAGCGTAGTTAGTGTAGCATACAGTTAGCGCAGTTTTAGCGTAGTTAGCATAGCATAGTGTTAGCGCAGTTTTTGTGTAGTTAGCGTAGCGTAGTATTAGCGCAATTTTAGCATAGTTAGTGTAGCGTAGTGTTAGCGTAGTTTTACACAGGTTTAGTGTAGTTAGCATAGTGTTAGCGTAGTTTTAGCCTAGTTAGCATAGTGTAGTGTTAACGTAGTTTTAGCGTAGTTAACATAGCCTAGTGTTAACGTAGTTTTACACAGGTGTAGTGTAGTTAACGTAGCGTAATGTTAGCGCAGTTTTAGCTTAGTAAGCGTATCGTAGTGTTAGCGCAGTTTTAGCGTAGTTAGCGTAGCCTAATGTTAGCGTAGTTTTACACAGGTGTAGTGTAGTTAGCAAAGTGTTAGCGCTGTTTTAGCCTAGTTAGCGCAGCGTGGTGTTAGCGCAGTTTTAGCCTAGTTAGCGTATTGTAGTGTTAGCACAGTTTTTGTGTAGTTAGAGTAGCGTAGTGTTAGCATAGTTTTACACAGGTTTAGCATAGTTAGCATAGCGTAGTTTTAGCCTAGTTAGCGTAGTGTAGTGTTAGCGCAGTTTTAGCATGCTTAACATAGCCTAGTGTTAGCATAGTTTTACACAGGTGTAGTGTAGTTAGCATAGCGTATTGTTAGCTCAGTTTAGCTTAGTTAGCGCAGTGAAGTGTTAGCGCAGTTTTAGCATAGTTAGCGTATCGTAGTGTTAGCGCAGTTTTAGCGTAGTTAGCGCAGCATAGTGTTAGCGCAGTTTTTGTGTAGTTAGAGTAGCGTAGTGTTAGCATAGTTTTACACAAGTTTAGCGTAGTTAGCATAGCGTAGTGTTAGTGTAGTTTTAGCCTAGTTAGCGTAGTGCAGTGTTAGCGCAGTTTTAGCATGATTAGCATAGCCTAGTGTTAGCATAGTTTTACACAGGTGTAGTGTAGTTAGCGTATGGTAGTGTTAGCGCAGTTTTAACATTTTTAGCATAGTGTAGTGTTAGTGCAGTTTTAGCGTTGGTAGCTTAGCGTAGTGTTAGCGCAGTTTGAACTTAGTTAGCGTAGCGTAGTGTTAGCGCACTTTGAGCGTAGTTAGTGTAGCGTAGTGTTGGCGCAGTTTTACCGTAGCGTAGTGTTAGCGTAGTGTAGTTTTAGCGTAGTAGGTGTAGCATACAGTTAGCGCAATTTTTGTGTAGTTAGCGTAGCGTAGTGTTAGCGCAGTTTTAGCATAGTTAGTGTAGCGTAGTGTTAGTGTAGTTTTTCACAGGTTTAGCATAGCGTAGTGTTAGCGTAGTTTTAGCCTAGTTAGCGCACTGTAGTGTTAACGCAGTTATAGCGTAGTTAGCGTAGTTTTACACAGGTGTAGTGTAGTTAGCATAGCATATTGTTAGCGCAGTTTTAGCTTAGTTAGCGTATCGTAGTGTTTGCACAGTTTTAGCGTAGTTAGCGTAGCGTAGTGTTAGCGTAGTTTTACACAGGTGTAGTGTAGTTAGCATAGCGTAGTGTTAGCTCAGTTTAGCGTAGTTAGCGCAGCCAAGTGTTAGCGCAGTTTAAGCGTAGTTACCGTATTGTAGTATTAGCGCAGTTTTAACATAGTTATCGTAGCATAGTGTTAGCACAGTTTAGTGTTAGCACAGTTTTTGTGTAGTTAGCGTAGCATAGTGTTAGCGCAGTTTTAGCATTGTTAGTGTAGCATAGTGTTAGCGTAGTTTTACACAGGTTTAGAATAGTTAGCATAGCGTAGTGTTAGCATAGTTTTAGCCTAGTTAGTGCAGTGTAGTGTTAGCGCAGTTTTAGCATAGTTAGCATAGCCTAGTGTTAGTGTAGTTTTACACAGGTGAGTAAAGCACAGCCCCCACCTGTGGATGTCGGGCCCTCATACCACCCTCATGGAGTCTGTTTCTGACCGTTTGAATGGACAAATGCACAATTGTGGCCTGCTGGAGGTCATTTTGTAGGGCTCTGGCAGTGCTCCTCCTTGCACAAAGGCGGAGGTAGCGGTCCTGCTGCTGAGTTGTTGCCCTCCTCCATGTCTCCTGATGTACTGGCCTGTCTCCTGGTCGCGCCTCCATGCTCTGGACACTATGCTGACTGACACAGCAAACCTTCTTGCCACAGCTCGCATTGATGTGCCACCCTGGATGAGCTGCACTACCTGAGCCACTTGTGTGGGTTGTAGACTACGTCTCATGCTACCACTAGAGTGAAAGCACCACCAGCATTAAAAAGTGACCAAAACATCAGCCAGGAAGCATAGGAACAAAGAAGTGGTCTGTGGTCACCACCTACAGAACCACTCCTTTATTGGGGGTGTCTTGCTGATTGCTTATAATTTCCACCTGTTGTCTGTTCCATTTGCACAACAGCAATTGTGAAATTGATTGTCAATCAGTGTTGCTTCCTGAGTGGACAGTGTGATTTCACAGAAGTGTGATTGACTTGGAGTTACATTGTGTTGTTTAACCTGTTGAGGACCACGGGCGTATGGATATGCCCTTGCGTCCTGGTACTTAAGGAGCAAGGGCGTACCTGTACGCCCGTGGGAATTTTGATCCCTGCTGGACGGGGATCGGAACGGGATGCCTTCTGAAATCATTCAGCAGGCATCCCATGCAAATGCCTGGGGGGGTCCTGATCAATTCAGATCAGCGATTTGTGGCGATTCCGGGCTGATCGGGTCTCTGATGACCTGATAGCCCGGAAAATAGGGATGATCGGGGCTGTCTCTCACAGCTCCGATCAACTAACATGCTGGTGTTGCCCCATTCTTTTCATTTTCATAAGAGGTAAAAGGAAATAAAGACCCCCAAAATTTGTAACACAATTTCTCCCAAGTACGGAAATACCCCATATGTGGATGTAAAATGCACTGCGAGCGCACATCAAGGTTCAGGAGTGAGAGAGCGCCATGTACATTTGAGGCCTAAACTGGTGATTTGCACAGGGGTGGCTGCTGGTTACAGCGGTTCTGACATAAACGCAAAATAACTAAATACCAACATGTGACCCCATTTTGGAAGCTACAGCCCTCACGGAACGTAACAAGGGTTATAGTGAGCCTTAACACCCCACAGGTGACTGACAGATTTTCGAAACAGTGGTTCGTGAAAATTAAAAATGTAATTTTTCATTTGCACAGCCCATTGTTAGATCTGTCAAACACCAGTGGGGTGTAAATGCTCACTGCGGGTGCAGTTTCCCAAATAGTATGCCATGTGGGGTGTTTTTCACTGTTCTGGCACATGGGGGCTTCCTAAATGTGACATGCCCCCCAAAAACCATTTCACCAAAATTTGCTTTCCAAAAGCCCAATGTCGCTCCTTCCCTTTTAAGCCCTCTAGTGCACCCGCAGATCACTTTACATCCACATATGGGGTATTTCCTTACTTGAGTGAAATAGAGTTTCAAATTTCGGGGGACATTTTTACCTATTACCTATTAAAATGAAAAATTTGTGATAACATCAACATTTTAGTACAAAAAAATACAATTTTTAATTTTCACGTCCAACTTCAATGCAAAGTCGTCAAACACGTGTGGGGTGTGAAAATGAAAAATTTGAGGTAACATCAGCATTTTAGTGAAAAAAATAACATTTTTCATTTTCACATCCAACTTCATTGAAAATTTGTCAAACACCTGTGGGGTATTAAGGCTCCCTGTACCACTTGTTACGTTCCTTGAAGGGTGTAGTTTCCCAAATAGTATACCATGTGGGGTGTTTTTCGCTATTCTGGCACTATAGGGGCTTCCTAAATGTGACATGCCCCCCAAAAGCCATTTCAGCAAAGTTCGCTCTCCAAAATCCCATTGTCGCTCTCTCTCTTCTGAGCCCTCTAGTGCACCCAAAAAGCACTTTACATCCACATATGAGGCATTTCCTTACTCGAGAGAAATTGGGTTCCATATTTTGGGGGGGTTTTTGTCCTTTTATTCCTTGTAAAAATTTAAAATATGGGTCTACAAGAACATGTTACTGTAAAAAATGAAGATTTTGAATTTTTGCCTCCACTTTGCTGCTATTCCTATGAAACACCTTAAGGGTTAACAAACTTTCTGAATGTCATTTTGAATACGTTGAGGGGTGCAGTTTTCATAATGGGTCCATTATGGGGTATTTCTAACATAAAGACCCTCAAATTCCCTTCAAAACTGAACTGGTCCCTGAAATATTCAGATTTTTACTTGAAAAATTAGAAAATTGCTGCTGAACTTTGAAGCCCTCTAATGTCTTCAAAAAGTAAAAACATGTCAACTTTATGATGCAAACCTAAAGTAGACATATTGTATATGTGAATCAATATATCATTTATTTGGTATGTCTATTTTCCTTACAAGCAGAGAGCTTCAAAGTTCTAAAAATGCAAAATGTTCTCATTTTTCATGAAATTTTTTCGTTTTTCACCAAGAAATGATGCAAGTATGGACAAAAATTTACCACTACATAAAGTAGAATATGTCACGAAAAACCAATCTCTGAATCAAATTCATAAGTACAAGCATCCCAGAGTTATTAATGCTTAAAGTGACAGTGGTCAGAATTGCAAAAAATGCTCTGGTCCTTAGGGTCAAAATGGGCTCAGTCCCCAAGGAGTTAAAGGAGTACTCTGGTGCAGAGTATTCCTGCTCCATCCTGCCCGGGCTGCAAAATAAAGGAAAATAAACAATCACTCACCTCCCTGGGTTCCCACGGAGCGCCACTACAGCTGATTGGTCCTCCGATCCATCCTCTTCATACTTCCGTGTGTAACGAAGCGTCACATGGCGCTCAGCCTATTATGGGCCGAGGCAGAACATCGCGGCGGCCGGCGATAGGCTGAGCACCATGTGACGCTTCGTTCACATGGAAGTATGAAGTGGATGGTCCGGAGGACCGATCAGCTGTAGTGGCGCTCCGCGGGGACCCAGGAAGGTGAGAGATGGTTTATTTTCATTTATTTTGCAGCCCGGGCAGGATGGCGCAGGAATACTCTGCACCAGAGTACTCCTTTAAAGGGGTACTCCGCTGCTGCCGCGGTGATCCGACCATCCAGCATGGCGCCCGGAGGTCCCCTTACCTGGCTCTGGCCGTCTCCCGGGGCCTTTTGCTCTGTCTGAGATCAAGCAGACCAGAGCAGAAGATCACCGATAATACTGAGCAGTGCTGTGTCCTATACATAGCACTGCACAGTATTAGCAATCAAAGGATTGCTATAGATAGTCCCCTATGGGGACATAAAAAGTGTAAAAAAAATTTACCCCAAAAAAGTGTAAACATTTTTTTTTATAAACATATTTGGTATTGCCGCATGTGTAAATGTCCGAACTATTAAAATATAATGTTAATGATCCCATACAGTGAATGGCGTAAACGTAAAAAAATTTAAAAGTCCAAAAACGCTGCTTTTTTGTCACATTTTATTAAAAAAAATGATCTAAAAGTTTTATATATGCAAATGTGGTATCTAAAAAAGTACAGATGACAGCGCAAAAAAATTAGCCCCCATATTGCCCTATATATGGAAAAATTAAAAAGTTATAGGTGGTCAAAATAGGGCGATTTTAGATTACTGATTTTGTACAAAAAGTTTTAGATTTTTTTTAAGCGGTACAAAATTATAAAAGTATCTAGCCATGAGTATCATTTTAACCGTATTGACCTACAGAATAAAGAACACATATAATTTTTACCGTAAATTGTACAGTGTGAAAACGAACCCCTCCAAAATGTGCAAAAAATTTTTTTCATTTAAATTTCCTCCCTAAAAAATTTTATTTTGGGGTTCGCCGTACATTTTATGGTAAAATAAGAGGTTTCATTACAAAGTACAATTGGTCATGCAAAAAACAAGCACTTATATGGGTCTGTAGATGGAAATATAAAAGAGTTATGGATTTTAGAAGGCGAGAAGGAAAAAACTAAAACGCAAAAATAAAATTGGCCTGGTCCTTAAGGTGAAAATGGGCTTGGTCCTTAAGGGGTTAAATAACATGGACCCCAATATTAAGTTCACTATGACTCAATCTGATGTGAGTGTCAACTTTCTTGATGTGTTAGTGACGAAGGAGGGCAACCATTTGCACACCCAATTGTATGTTAAGCCCACTGATAAGAACACATTATTACACTATAATAGTAACCACCCGAGAAGGATGATTAATGGACTACCTTATAGTCAGATGCTACGGGTAAGGAGAATAGTGGATGACGACTCATTTATGAAGACATCTTTAGATCAAATGTCTAATAATTTTTATAAAAAAGGCTATCCATTTGATATTGTTAATACACATAGAATCAGAATTGAGAACAGTGATCGGGAATCTACCCTAGTTAAAACTAAAAAAAACTCCTACCAAGAGGATCCCCTTCCCCTCAGTATATGGCTAACACAGTGGAGGGATCTCTAAAATTTTGAATAAACATTGGTATATATTAAGAGATTGTTTTCCCACCATTGAGGATTTCTCTACAGGGCCTCTTATGTCATATAGGAGAGAGAGAAATTTAAAAGACCAACTTATGATAATACAAACCACTACTGAAAAGAAAGACAGACAAATGTTTTTGGCACCTCGAAAGCTTGGATCTTTTCCATGTCTTTCATGTGCCAATTGTTCAATGATGATCAAGGGGTCCTAATTTGTGCACCCAGAAACTAAACGGGTGTACAGGTTGAGACACTATTTAACTTGCGACTCAACATGGATAATATACATCCTCAAATGCCCTTGTAATAAACTCTATGTGGGGCAAACCACATGGAGTTTAAAAACAAGGTTGAACAATCATACATTTAGCATCAGGAGAGGCTAAATGGATTTACCTGTATCCAAGTCCATCACAGAAATGGGACATGCTGAACGTGACATACAATTCATGGCAATAGATCAGGTATCAGTCCCTGTGAGAGGGGGTGATAGGTTAGCGATACTTCGTAAACGTGAACTATGGTGGATATTCCAACTCAAAACCCTTTGCCCTAATGGGCTTAATGTGGAATTTAGTGTGGTGTAGTTAGGTGGCACACTTGGAGTGATATGAGATATTCTGTTCCACTGATTTGACAGATAATAATTGATACACATATGTTATTATTGGATATTAATTTTGTTAATTTAGATTTTTTCTAGATTTTGGATCATCTAACAACTGTGGGAGGATAAGAAAGCTGCCCACTCTGTTACAAGAAATCAATATGTTAATGTCAAATATTTCTCAATAAATGTTGCATAAAATCATTATCCATAATTTTTATTGGATGTTGGGAGGGCCATTCACATTTTTTTAGTCGATTGATAGCAACTGGTGACCGGGGTTTATCAGCCTCATTTGAAGTTTGGAGGGTGTTGTTGTTCTTTTTGGGATACACTATTTTTGAGTAAGAAAGTCTTTTTTCCCATGTTGGAATACACAAAAACCTCTCTATAGAGGGTTGATATATTTTTACTTACATTTTTTCACTATTCTATACATTCCTTTATCATTTACTGTATATATTTTTTCATATTTTTCATATTTTTTAATATTCCTTAATTTTTTTTATTTTTTTTCACTATATATTTTTTGGGGGTTTTTGATTTTTTTGCATCTTTATTTAAATATTTTTTTGCATTATTTAATTATTGATGTTCATTTGGGCTAAATAATGGGCCTTTCAGGCCATATATTGAGTGATGGCGCTGCTGAATAAGCTGGCGCACCCTATATGTTACTGGGTGTTGGGGGTTGAGGATGTTTGTGTTACGCCGAGGGCTCCAGGTCCCTGCTCCTCCCCGGAGCGCTTGCGGCGTTCACCTCCATGCAGCGCCCCGGTCAGACCCGCTGACCGGGAGTGCTGCATTAGTGTCACCGGCGGGGATGCGACCCGCGTAGCTCGCATCCCAATCCCCTCACCTGTCCCGTCCTCCGTCTGCTCAGTCCCAGCGCACGCGGCCCCGCTCCCTAGGGCGCGATCGCGTCGGCTCTCTGAGATTTAAAGGGCCAGTGCGCCATTGATTGGTGCCTGGCCCAATCAGTACATTCACCTGTGTCCTCATTATAAAACCCACTTCCCCTTCTTGGTATCGCCGGATCTTGTTGCCTCAGTGCCAGTGAAAGCGTTTCTGTGTATGTTCCAAGCCAGTGTTCCAGACCCTCTGCTGTTGCCCCTGATTACGATCCTTGCTGCCTGCCCTGACCTTCTGCTACGTCCGACCTTGCTCTTGCCTTGTCCCTTGTACCGCCCCTGTCTCAGCCGTCAGCTGGGGTTGAGTCGCTATCGGGTGGAACGACCTGGGGGTTACCTGCCTCTGCAAGTCCATCCCGCTTTGCTGCGGGCTCTGGTGAAAACCAGTATCCCCTTAGACTCCGTTCCCCTGGTGCGGCCCATGTCATCACCCCACTGACACAGAGGATCCACCACCAGTATCCTCACTGCATTCCTATCCGGACCCTGACAGTAGATCCGGCCATGGATCCCGCTGAGGTCCTGCTGCCTGTTGTCGCTGACCTTACCATGGTGGTCGCCCAGCAATCTCAACAGATCGCGCAACAAGGACAGCAGCTGACCCAACTGACCGTCATGCTGCAACAACTTCTGCCACAGCTTCAGCAATCATCTCCTCCACCAGCTCCTGCACCTCCTCCGCAGCGAGTGGCCGCTCCTAGCCTCCACATGTCTCTACCGGACAAGTTTGATGGGGACTTTAAACAGTGCCGTGGTTTCCTGTCTCAATGTTCCCTACATTTGGAGATGATGTCGGACCAATTTCCCACAGAACGGTCTAAGGTGGCTTTCGTGGTTAATTTCCTGTCTGGAAAGGCCTTGTCATGGGCCACACCGCTCTGGGACTGCAATGATCCTGCCACTGCCACTATCCAGTCCTTCTTCGCTGAAGTTCGTAGTGTCTTCGAGGAGCCAGCCCGGGCCTCCTCTGCCGAGACTGCTTTGCTGAACCTAGTCCAAGGGAGTTCTTCCGTAGGCGAATACACCATTCAGTTTCGTACCCTCGCCTCAGAGCTATCCTGGAAAAACGAGGCCCTCTGCGCGACCTTCAAGAAAGGCTTATCCAGCAACATCAAAGATGTACTGGCCGCACGAGAAATTCCTGCTAACCTGTCTGAACTTATCCCTTTGGCCACCCGCATCGACATGCGTTTCTCAGAAAGACGCCAGGAGCTCTGACAGGAAAAGGATCTTGTTCGCACCAGGCGATATCTCTCCCCGGCTCCTCTCTTCCAAAGTCCACTGCAATCTGTTCCTGTGCCTTCTGCCGAGGAGGCTATGCAAGTGGATCGTTCCCGCCTGACCCTACAAGAGAGGACTCGCCGCCGTAACGGGAATCTATGCCTGTATTGTGCTAGTACCGAACACTTCCTAAAAGACTGTCCTATCCGCCCTCCGCGTCAGGAGAGACGCACTCCGTTACCTCACAAAGGTGAGACAACTCTAGGTGTGAATTCTGCTTCTCCACGTCTCACTGTGCCTGTGCGGATTTCTCCTTCTGCCTACTCCTCCTTCTCAGCTGTGGCCTTCTTGGACTCCGGTTCTGCAGGAAATTTTATTTTGGCCTCTCTTGTTAATAGGTTCAACATCCCTGTGACCAGTCTCGTCAAGCCGCTCTACATTTCTTCAGTCAACGGAGAAAAATTGGACTGCACTGTGCGTTACCGCACAGAACCCCTGCTTATGTGCATTGGACTGAATCACGAACATTTTTTATTTCTTGTCCTACCCAACTGCACCTCTGAAATCTTCCTCAATCTGCCATGGCTCCAACGTCATTCTCCTATCCTTGACTGGACCACCGGGGAGATCAAGAGTTGGGGTCCATCTTGTCTCAAATATTGCCTCACGTCTGCTTCCACTTGTCAAACCCCTGTGGCTCCACCTATACCAGGTCTTCCCAAGGCCTACAAGGACTTTGCCGATGTTTTCTGCAAAAAACAAGCAGAGATCTTACCACCTCATAGGCCTTATGACTGCCCCATTGACCTCCTTCCTGGTACCACTCAACCCCGGGGCATGATCTACCCTCTCTCTGCCCCAGAGACTCAAGCCATGTCCGACTATATCAAGGAGAACCTAAACAGAGGATTCATTCGAAAGTCCTCATCCCCTGCTGGAGCGGGGTTCTTCTTTGTTTCTAAAAAAGACGGTTCCATTTAAACATGCATTGACTACCGCGGTTTAAATAAAATCACCATCAAAAACCGCTATCCCCTGCCTTTGATCTCTGAACTCTTTGACCGTCTTCGTGGTGCCGATATTTTTACTAAATTGGACTTAAGAGGCGCATATAATCTTATTCGCATCAGGAAAGGGGATGAGTGGAAGACCGCATTCAATACCAGAGACGGACATTTCGAATTTCTAGTTATGCCCTTTGGGCTCTGCAACGCCCCTGCAGTCTTCCAGGACTTCGTTAATGAGATATTTCGGGACTTGTTACATACCTGTGTTGTGGTTTACCTGGACAACATCTTGATTTTCTCCTCTAGCCTGGAGGAACACCATCGTCATGTCCGCCTAGTGCTCCAGAGACTCTGTGAAAATCACCTGTATGCCAAAATGGAAAAATGTCTCTTTGAATGCGAATCTCTTCCTTTCCTAGGTTACCTAGTCTCTGGCCAAGGGCTTCAAATGGACCCAGACAAACTGTCAGCGGTTTTAGATTGGCCACGCCCTTTTGGACTCCGTGCTATCCAACGCTTTCTGGGATTTGCCAACTACTACTGACAGTTTATTCCCCATTTCTCCACCATAGTGGCCCCTATTGTGGCCCTGACCAGGAGGAATGCCAACCCTAAGTCATGGCCTCCTCAAGCGGATGAGGCCTTCAATCGCCTCAAAACTGCCTTCGCTTCTGCTCCAGTGCTGTCCAGATCTGATCCATCGAAACCTTTCTTGCTGGAGGTGGACGCCTCCTCAGTCGGAGCCGGAGCCGTACTTTTCCAAAAAAAAACTCTACCGGACGTAACATTACGTGTGGTTTCTTTTCAAAAACCTTCTCTCCGGCAGAAAAAAATTACTCCATTGGAGATCGTGAACTTCTAGCCATCAAGTTAGCACTCGAAGAATGGAGGCATCTATTGGAGGGTTCCAAACATCCCATTGTCATTTACACTGACCACAAGAATCTCTCGTACCTCCAGTCTGCCCAGCGTCTGAATCCTCGCCAGGCTAGATGGTCGTTGTTTTTTGCCCGCTTTAACTTCGAGATTCACTTTCGTCCTGCAGACAAAAATGTCAGGGCTGACGCCCTTTCACGTTCCTCTGATGCCACCGAATCTGAAGTCCCTCTGCAGCATAATGTACCTCCTGAGTGCCAGGTCTCCTCTGTTCCAGCTTCTATTGGACAAACTCCTCCTGGAAAGACCTTTGTCCCTCCACGCCAGCGCCTCAAGATCCTCAAATGGGGGCATTCCTCTCACCTTGCTGGCCATGTTGGTATCAAGAAGTCCATCCAGCTTATTTCTCGTTTGTATTGGTGGCCTACGGTGGAGGGTGACATCACTGATTTCATTCGGGCCTGTACAGTTTGCGCCCGGGATAAAACCCCTCACCAGAAGCCTTCTGGTCTCCTCCTTCTTTTACCCGTTCCCGAGCAGCCATGGTCCCAAATTGCCATGGATTTTATTAAGGATCTGCCTGTATCCCATGGCAACACCGTTATCTGGGTGGATGTTGACCGTTTCTCTAAAATGGCACACTTCATTCCGCTTCCAGGTCTTCCTTCTGCGCCACAATTGGCGAAGCAATTTTTTCTGCATATTTTTCGCCTTCACGGGCTACCCACGCATATCATCTCGGATAGAGGCGTTCAATTTGTATCGAAATTTTGGAGAGCTCTCTGTAACCAATTAAAAATCAAATTACATTTTTCGTCCTCCTATCACCCCCAATCCAATGGACAAGTAGAGAGAGTAAACCAGATTCTTGGTGACTATTTGCGACATTTTGTCTCCTCCCGCCAAGACGATTGGGTCGACCTTCTACCCTGGGCTGAATTCTAGTACAATTTCAAAAATTAGGAATCCTCTGCCAAATCCCCGTTCTTTGTGGTGTACGGCCATCACCCTCTGCCCCCCCCCTCCCCATTCCCACTTCTTCTGGACTGCCTGCTGTACATGAAGTTACCCGGGACTTCTCTGTTATCTGGAAGGAGACTCAAAAATCGCTCCTACTGGCCTCGTCTCGTATGAAGAGACATGCTGATAAGAAGAGAAGAACTCCTCCTGTCTTCGCTCCTGGGGACAAAGTGTGGTTCTCTGCCAAGTATATCCGCTTCCACGTTACCTTGGACCATTTAAAATCAAGAGTCAAATCAATCCTGTCTCCTACAAACTTCTTCTTCCCCCTTCTCTCCGTATTCCCAACTCCTTTCATGTTTCACTTCTCAAACCTCTTGTTCTTAACCGCTTTTCCCCAAAGGTTACCGCTCCTGCTCCTGTCTCTGGCTCCTCTGATGTTTTCACTGTAAAGGAAATCCTCGCTTCCAAAGTGGTCAGAGGTAAAAAAAAAATTCTCGTAGATTGGAAGAATTGTGGCCCCGAAGAGAGGTCTTGGGAACCCGAGGATAATATCCTCGACAAGGAGCTCATTCACAAGTTCCTAGGCTCTACGGGCGAACTACAATGCTCAGAAGAGAAGAAGTCATATTTGGCTTTTTGAGAGCAAATTTTGTTCAGGGGGGCATGTCGCATTTAGGAAGCCCCTATGGTGCCAGGACAGCAAAAAAAAAAAAACACATGGCATACCATTTTGGAAACTAGACCCCTTGAGGAACATAACAAGGGGTACAGTGAGCATTTACCCCCACTGGTGTCTGTCAGATCTTTGGAACAGTGGGCTGTACAAAATTTTTAATTTGCACAGCCCACTGTTCCAAAGATCTGTCATACACCAGTGGGGTGTAAATTCTCACTGCACCCCTCATTACATTCCGTGAGGGGTGTAGTTTCCGAAATGGGGTCACATGTGGGGTTTTTTTTTTTTGCGTTTGTCAAAACCGCTGTAACAATCAGCCACCCCTGTGCAAATCACCTCAAATGTACATGGCGCACTCTCCCTTCTGGGCCTTGTTGTGCACCCCCAGAGCACTTTTCGCCCACATATGGGGTATCTCCGTAGTCAGGAGAAATTGCATTACAAATTTTGGGGGGCTTTTTTCCCTTTTACCTCTTGTCAAAATGAAAAGTATAGGGCAACACCAGCATGTTAGTGTAAACAATTAATTTTTTTACACTAACATGCTGGTGTAGACCCCAACTTCACCTTTTCATAAGGGGTGAAAGGAGAAAAAAAAATTTCCCGAGTACGGCGATACCCCATATGTGGACCTAAACTGTTGCCTTGAAATACGACAGGGCTCCAAAGTATGAGCGCCATGCGCATTTGAGGCCTGAATTAGGAATTTGCATAGGGGTGGACATATGGGTATTCTACGCCAGTGATTCCCAAACAGGGTGCCTCCAGCTGTTGCAAAACTCCCAGCATGCTTGGACAGTCAACGGCTGTCCAGCAATACTGGGAGTTGTTGTTTTGCAACAGCTGGAGGCTCCATTTTGGAAACAGTGGCGTACCAGACGTTTTTCATTTTTATTGGGGAGGGGGGCTGTGTAGGGGTATGTGTATATGTAGTGTTTTTTACTTTTTATTTTATTTTGTGTTAGTGTAGTGTAGTGTAGTGTTTTTAGGGTACAGTCACATGGGCGGGGGGGTTACAGCGAGTTTCTCGCTGCGAGTTTGAGCTGCCGCGCAAAATTTGCTGCATCGCAAACTTGCAGCCTGATACTCACTGTAAGCCCCTACCCATGTGAATGTACCCTGTACATTCACAGGGGAGGGGGGACCTCCAGCTGTTGCAAAACTACAACTCCCAGCATGCACAGTCTATCAGTGCATGCTGGTAGTTATAGTTTTGCAACAGCTGGAGGCACACGGGTTGGGAAACACTGAGTTAGGAAACAGACAATTTTTCCCAACCAGTGTGCCTCCAGTTGATGCAAAACCACTACTCCCAAACATTCTCAGGCATGCTGGAAGTAGTAGTTCGGCAACATTTTTAGAGCCAGATTGTAGAGCCAGAGTTGTAGTTTTGCAACACCTGGAGGACTACAGTTTGCAGACCACTAATACAGTGGTTCCCAATCTGTGCCCTTCCAGATGTTGCAAAACTACAACTCCCAGTATGCCAAAACTGTCCAGGCATGCTGGGAGTTTTAGTTCTGCAACATCTGAAGGGTCAGATGTTAAAGAACTACAACTCCCAGCATGCCTGGACAGTAAGGGCATGCTGAGGATGTGTAGTTTTGCAACATCTGGAAGGGCACAGTGGTCCCAAAACTGTGGACCTCCAGATGTTTCAAAACTGCAACTCCCAGCATGCCCAGACGCCAAGGGCTGGCTGGGCATGCTGGGAGTTGTAGTATACAGGGTCCCAATACAGCAATGCATGTCGCTTTACGGCGACGTGCATTGCTGTAAAGGGCCCGACCGCGGCTGAAGATCCACTCACCTGTCGCCGCCGCCACCTTCTTCGCCGGGATCCGGGTCTTCAGGGACGAGGTAAGTACCGGGGCCGGGCCCCAGCACTCCCCAGTCCCCCGCCGCGTCCTCTGGTCTTCCTCCCGTCCTCTCCGGACTTCAAGAGGCTGGGCAGGGCGGGAGGAAGTAACCGCCCCCCCCCCCCTGCGATTGGTCGGTTAACTAACTTTAACTAAATTTACTTTAGCATGGTCCTGGCTGTCTGTGACAGCCGGGTTAATGCAAAAATACCGGGCGGTCGGGTCCCAGAGACCCGATCAGCCCGGTATCACCGCAGATCGCAAGGGCGATTTCCCTTTGCGACCTACATGGCCCCCCTCGGCGTTTGCCCTGGATGCCTGCTGAAGCATTTCAACAGGCATCCAGTTCCGATCTCTGCCCGGCGCACGGCAGAGACCGGAAAACGCCAGGGCGTATGGATACGCCCTGGGTCCTTAAGGCCCAGGGTGTGAGGGCGTATCCATACGCCCTGGGTCCTTAAGAGGTTAATATTTGGTAGCACACCCTTTGGAAAAATAACTGAAATCAGTCGCTTCCTATAACCATCAATAAGCTTCTTACACCTCTCAGCCGGAATGTTGGACCACTCTTCCTTTGCAAACTGCTCCAGGTCTCTCTTATTGGAAGGCGCCTTTTCCCATCAGCAATTTTAAGATTTCTACACAGGTGTTCAATGGGATTTAGATCTGGACTCATTGCTGGTCACTTCAGAACTCTCCAGTGCTTAGTTGCCATCCATTTCCGGGGGCTTTTTGAGATATGTTTGGGGTCATTGTCCTGCTGGAAGACCCAAGATCTCGGACACAAACCCAGCTTTCTGACACTAGGCTGTACAGTACGACCCAAAATCCAATGGCAATCCTCAGATTTCATGATTCCTTCCACACATTCAAGGCACCCAGTGCCAGAGGGAGCAAAACAAACCCAAAACATTATTGAACCTCCACCATATTTCACTGTACGTACTGTGATCTTTTCTTTGTAGGCCTCATCTCATTTTCGGTAAACAGTAGAATGATGTGCTTCACCAAAAAGCTCTATCTTGGTCTCGTCTGTCCACAAGACATTTTCCTAGAAGGATTTTGACTTACTCAAGTTACATAGTTACATAGTTAGTATGGTCGAAAAAAGACATATGTCCATCAAGTTCAACCAGGGAATTAAGGGGTAGGGGTGTGGCGCGATATTGGGGAAGGGATGGGATTTTATATTTCTTCATAAGCATTAATGTTATTTTGTTCCAGGAATGTATCTAATCCTGTTTTAAAGCTGTTAATTGTTCCTTCTGTGACCAGTTCCTGAGGTAGACCGTTCCATAAATTCACAGTTCTCATGGTAAAGAAGGCGTGTCGCCCCTTGAGACTAAACTTTTTCTTCTCCAGACGGAGGGAGTGCCCCCTCGTCCTTTGGGGGGGTTTAACCTGGAACAGTTTTTCTCCATATTTTTTGTATGGGCCATTAATATACTTATATACGTTTATCATATCCCCCCTCAAACGTCTCTTCTCAAGACTAAACAATTGTAACTCCTTTAATCGCTCCTCATAGCTAAGATGTTCCATGCCCCATATTAGTTTAGTCGCACGTCTCTGCACCCTTTCCAACTCCGCAGTGTCCCTTTTATGGACAGGTGCCCAAAACTGAACAGCATATTCCAGGCAAGTTAATTTTTGGAAAAATGTAGATTGTGTATATACATTACATATACACACATTTATACTTTATGGGCATTCAATTGTGTCATTACCCCTTGCTATTCCATAGAAACCAATGATAATCCCACTCAATCTCAATTTTAAATAATCCCACTGAATTTGAAGAGCATATCTGCTAAAGATTTATTTGATATGTTAAATGGTTCAGACTCCATATGAAATATAGCTTCCAATTTAAATCTATGGCCATTCCATTCTGTCATTCACCTTTGCATTCTTTAGAAAACAGCTATGATCCCAAGTAATTTTCATTTTGCAGGGAACACTTGAGCTAAAGGTTTAATTTCATACATAACACAGATTTACGTGCAAATGATTTTACCTCCTATTATATTCTAATGGCATTCCATTGTGCAATCCACCATTGTCATTCTGCAGAAAACAGAGATAATTTCACTTAATCTGAATATTAAACGTTGTCACTGATCTTAGAGAGTATGGCAGATAAAGATTTATTAGCTATTACAAATAGTTTAGTCTCTATACATTTTCATTATTCTCTATGAGCATTCCACTCTGGTCCATTATTCTCTATGAGCATTCCACTCTGGTCCATTATTATCTATGAGCATTTCAATCTGGTCCATTATTCTCTATGAGCATTCCACTCTAGTCCATTATTCTCTACGAGCATTCCACTCTGGTCCATTATTCTCTACGAGCATTCCACTCGGGTCCATTATTCTCTATGAGCATTCCACTCTGGTCCATTATTCTTTTGGGTATTCCACTCTGGTCCATTATTCTCTATGGGCATTCCACTCTGGGCCATTATTCTCTATGGGCATTCCACTCTGGTCCATTATTCTCTATGGGCATTCCACTCTGGTCCATTATTCTCTATGGGCATTCCACTCTGGTCCATTATTCTCTATGAGCATTCCACTCTGGTCCATTATTCTCTATGGGCTTTCCACTCTGGTCCATTATTCTCTACGAGCATTCCACTCGGGTCCATTATTCTCTATGAGCATTCCACTCTGGTCCATTATTCTTTTGGGTATTCCACTCTGGTCCATTATTCTCTATGGGCATTCCACTCTGGGCCATTATTCTCTATGGGCATTCCACTCTGGTCCATTATTCTCTATGGGCATTCCACTCTGGTCCATTATTCTCTATGGGCATTCCACTCTGGTCCATTATTCTCTATGAGCATTCCACTCTGGTCCATTATTCTCTATGGGCTTTCCACTCTGGTCCATTATTCTCTACGAGCATTCCACTCGGGTCCATTATTCTCTATGAGCATTCCACTCTGGGCCATTATTCTTTTGGGTATTCCACTCTGGTCCATTATTCTCTATGGGCATTCCACTCTGGGCCATTATTCTCTATGGGCATTCCACTCTGGTCCATTATTCTCTATGGGCATTCCACTCTGGTCCATTATTCTCTATGGGCATTCCACTCTGGTCCATTATTCTCTATGAGCATTCCACTCTGGTCCATTATTCTCTATGGGCTTTCCACTCTGGTCCATTATTCTCTACGAGCATTCCACTCGGGTCCATTATTCTCTATGAGCATTCCACTCTGGTCCATTATTCTCTATGAGCATTGCACTCTGGTTCATTATTCTCTATGGGCATTCCACTCTGGTCCATTATTCTCTATGAGCATTGCACTCTGGTCCATTATTCTCTATGGGCATTCCACTCTGGTCCATTATTCTCTATGGGCATTCCACTCTGGTCCATTATTCTCTATGGGCATTCCACTCTGGTCCATTATTCTCTATGAGCATTCCACTCTGGTCCATTATTCTCTATGGGCTTTCCACTCTGGTCCATTATTCTCTACGAGCATTCCACTCGGGTCCATTATTCTCTATGAGCATTCCACTCTGGTCCATTATTCTTTTGGGTATTCCACTCTGGTCCATTATTCTCTATGGGCATTCCACTCTGGGCCATTATTCTCTATGGGCATTCCACTCTGGTCCATTATTCTCTATGAGCATTCCACTCTGGTTCATTATTCTCTATGGTCATTCCACTCTGGTCCATTATCCTCTATGGGCATTCCACTCTGGTCCATTATTCTCTATGGGCATTCCATTATGGTCCATTATTCTCTATGGTCATTCCCCTCTGGTCCATTATTCTCTATGGGCATTCCACTCTGGTCCATTATTCTCTATGAGCATTGCACTCTGGTCCATTATTCTCTATGGGCATTCCACTCTGGTCCATTATTCTCTATGGGCATTCCACTCTGGTCCATTATTCTCTATGGGCATTCCACTCTGGTCCATTATTCTCTATGAGCATTCCACTCTGGTCCATTATTCTCTATGGCCATTTCACTCTGGTCCATTATTTTCTATGGGCTTTCCACTCTGGTCCATTATTCTCTATGGGCATTCCACTCTGGTCCATTATTCTCTATGAGCATTCCACTCTGGTCCATTATTCTCTATGGGCATTCCACTCTGGTCCATTATTCTCTATGGGCATTCCATTCTGGTCCATTATTCTCTATGAGCATTCCACTCTGGTCCATTATTCTCTATGGGCATTACACTCTGGTCCATTATTCTCTATGGGCATTCCACTCTGGTCCATTATTCTCTATGGGCATTCCACTCTGGTCCATTATTCTCTATGGGCATTACACTCTGGTCCATTATTCTCTATGGGCAGTACACTCTGGTTCATTATTCTCTATGGGCATTCCACTCTGGTCCATTATTCTCTATGGACATTCCACTCTGGTCCATTATTCTCTATCAGCATTACACTCTGGTCCATTATTCTCTATGGGCATTCCACTCTGGTCCATTATTCTCTATGGGCATTCCAATCTGGTCCATTATTCTCTATGGGCATTCCACTCTGGTCCATTATTCTCTATGGGCATTCCACTCTGGTCCATTATTCTCTATGAGCATTACACTCTGGTCCATTATTCTCTACGGGCATTACACTCTGGTCCATTATTCTCTATGGGCATTACACTCTGGTCCATTATTCTCTATGGGCATTCCACTCTGGTCCATTATTCTCTATGGGCATTACACTCTGGTCCATTATTCTCTATGGGCATTCCACTCTGGTCCAGTATTCTCTATGGGCATTCCACTCTGGTCCAGTATTCTCTATGGGCATTACACTCTGGTCCATTATTCTCTATGGGCATTAAACTCTGGTCCATTATTCTCTATGGGCATTCCACTCTGGTCCATTATTCTCTATGAGCATTCCACTCTGGTCCATTATTCTCTATGAGCATTCCACTCTGGTCCATTATTCTCTATGGGCATTACACTCTGGTCCATTATTCTCTATGAGCATTACACTCTGGTCCATTATTCTCTATGGGCATTCCACTCTGGTCCATTATTCTCTATGGGCATTCCACTCTGGTCCAGTATTCTCTATGGGCATTCCACTCTGGTCCAGTATTCTCTATGGGCATTCCACTCTGGTCCATTATTCTCTATGGGAATTCCACTTCCATGTGAAAGGAGATCTCCAGCGAAAAATAGATCACAGAGACGAGACCCGGCACTCAGAGTGGAGCTCATGCTGCAGGCGCATGCACTGATTTCACTCCTATGGGAGCGCCAAAAAGACCAGTACAGCTCTGGTCACCATAGAAATTAATGGAGCAAGTGCCGTCTACCAGTAAATGACATGTGCTCCTCACTGAGAGCGCTGGGGTCCCATACTGGTGGTTGCAAGGGGCCCCAGCAATCGGACCCCCGCGATCAGCTACTTATTTTATCCCTATCCTGTGGATAGATTTCATTTTTTGTCAGAGTACTTCTTTAAAATCTGGGTGCATTTCATTCTTTCATTACTAAGTATGTCCCCCCAAAAAAGGGACACCATGGCATACCACTGTTCAAAGGTATCTCCTGATCTTTTCTCCCACATTCACCCTCCCTCTGCTAGCTGTTGCAAGACTACAACCCCCAGCATGTCCTCACTATAAGAGCATGATATGGGAGTTGTAGTCTTGCAACAGGTAGCGGGGTGGTATATGTTCGGTGCAGGTGGGTGACATGTGCGGGCGGGCGGGAGATAGGTTGTGAAGCGCTTCTCCGCTGCCTGCGCTCCAGTCTGTTCTGTCCCCCATAGCGGAGATGGAGCGAGGCTGAGCGGGCTGTTGTGTCCCTGTACGGAGGGTCACATTACTCATTGGTTCTACCCCTTTCAGAATCCCGCCCTCCGTCCTCTATTGAAGTGATGATTGACGTACAGCCAACACTGAAGACCGATACCATGACGTGAAATCCGCCAGCAGGCATGCGCGATGTTTTTAACACGTGGTCCACGGAGCGGGATTCTGCGACGTTGAGTAGTGGGAGGGGCTGGCGAGGACGCGCACGTATGCACGCAGTGTTTTTTAAAAGATTGTACGTGCTCCCTCCCGGCAGACGACCCGCGCGGGTTTAGGCTCTTTGTGAGGAGGCGACTCCACCGGATACCGGCATCATTCCTAGCATGGCGGACGATAAACCAAAGGTCTGGTCGTGTGGGCTTCTATCAAAAGGCGGGTGGAAGCCATTATGCGGGCAATATAAACCGGAGTGAGGCCTGTAGGGGATGGCGGGGGTGCAGGCCTGGGATGGATAGTCAGTGTAGGTAGAATAGTGGAAGGATTGGGGAAACCAAAGCAACGCTGCGGTAATGGGGCGCTGTGTGCGGCTGAGCTCTGCTTCTATGGAGGGCCCCGGCCATGGTGCTCCTTCCCGCAGGCCGGTGCTGAGTGGTCCCGGGGATCCCCGCCGCAGGCCGGTGCTGAGTGGTCCCGGGGATTCCCCGCAGTTCAGTAATGGTCCTGGGTGCACACGTGACTAAGTGGTAGTTTGTGTTATCCTAATCCTGGGGTTACCCACCAGTTTTGATTTGTGGATTGTATGTCTGGAAGTTACTTTCTTTATGGCTTTAAGTTGCCACAAGTGGAGATTCTCCCTCTGGATACATTGCATCCTTGCTTTACATTCACTTTACATTAGTTAATGAAGCATGTGTAGTACTGTTTCCCCATGTGGTGGTGTTGGGTAATTAAAATGTTGCTGTTTAAGGGTTATCTATCTTTTATTTTTGTTAATATGCCCAGTGTATAGATCCTGGGGTAATCCTCTTGCTGCTTCAGGGGGTCTACACTTCACTCAGCTAAGTGCTGGCTGCATTGGCTTTTATTTCCCGCAGTGCCTCCAGTATCCTCCTGCGGTCCTCTTCCTGGTAGTAACTGTGATGCCTGGAGTGACATCGAGGCCCAGGGTGTGATGCTGCTACAGCAATGTCCTCCATCGGCCAGTATTTGGCTGAGCGGCACTGAGAGACTCTGGGCCCTTGATGTCACTCCAGGCCCCGGCATCACCATTTTTGAGGACTGTAGTGAGATACTGCTGTAAACTCTGATGTTATACTATAGAGACACATTGGATGTTTTGATCACTTTGGGTCTGAGTGTTCAGGTCCCGACAGATCGATAGAGCTGGGAGAAATGTACACTAAGCATTTTCTCTCCCAGGTCTGTACCACATACCCAAGACAGTGATATATTGCAAGTCTATGGCACATCTCGGGTTAAATGGCAGACAGCTGAGGAGCGCTCGGCCACGTAATACCCTGCTCATTCTAGTGATTGGTCTGTGTCTGCACACTGTTAAGGTCCCAGAATACCCTTTTTAAGCTGTATTGGGTTCTACCTATGGTCTTTTCTGTAATCCAGTTGTCTGGTGAGATCTGTCCACTAAGCTTTCTTTATGTTGCAGGAGAGTGTGAAAACTGAAAACAATGACCACATCAACCTGAAGGTAGCTGGCCAGGATGGCTCTGTTGTCCAGTTCAAAATAAAGAAACATACGCCACTGAACAAGCTCATGAAAGCTTATTGTGAACGACAGGTAAGCCCTTCCATTGAGCACAGTAAAAGTTGTCCAGTAAAAATCTTAACTGATCTGCTGGGACCCACTTCTAAATGAGAGCGCATTCTATTGAAAGCACACCCTTATTCACTTCTATGGGGACGCCAAAGATACAAGAGTGCTGTACTGTACTCTGTAGGCTTTTTATGGACATTCACACTGCTTAGGCTGCTTTCACACTATAAAATTCATCCGTTTTAAAGATCCGTTCCGTTATGAAAACCCTGAAAATCAGCCATTAAATGTCTGTTAGAAAATCCCATTATAGTCTATGGGATTTTTACATTATCCGTTTTAATCCGTTATTTATAACGGACGTTATTTTGTGACGGGAGAATGAATGGAAGAAATAGTGCATGCACCATTTCTCCCGTTACTATCTTCCGTCACAAAATAACGTCTGTTATTCATAACGGATTAAAACGGATAATGTAAAAATCCCATAGACTATAATGGGATTTTCTAATACGTTTAATGGCCGATTTTCAAGGTTTTCAGAACAAAACATCAAACGGATCTTTAAAACGGATGAATTTTATAGTGTGAAAGCAGCCTTAGGCTGGGTTCACACTACGTTTTCTCCCATACGGGAGCGCATACGGCAGAGTGGAGCTAAAACCTCGCGCTCCCGTATGCCACTGTATGCGCTCCCGTATGTCATTCATTTCAATGAGCCGGCCGGAGTGAAACGTTCGGTCCGGTCGGCTCATTTTTGCGCCGTATGCGCTTTTACAACCGGACCTAAAACTGTGGTCAACCACTGTTTTAGGTCCGGTTGAAAAAGCGCATACGGCGCAAAAATGTGCTGACCGAACGTTTCACTCCGGCCGGCTCATTGAAATGAATGACATACGGGAGCGCGAGGTTTTAGCTCCCCCCTGCCGTATGAGCTCCCGTATGGGAGAAAACGTAGTGTGAACCCAGCCTTACTTGGCTCTTTAGCAGAATGCTTCTCTGTTCTATATGGGAGTCTCTGTACCCAGACATCCTCTGATTAAAACTTCTGGAAAGTTTGGAAGTTTATTTATTTAAAGCGATAATTTTTTATACATTCCTCCTTGTAGCTTTGGATTTATGGCATTCTCGGCATCTCTGGCATTGTTACTATGCAGATTGGGGGGGGCGGCAAAGTACTAAATTTCTAAGATTGTTTCTAGGGGAGATGTTGCAAGTAAGCGTGATAGTCTGCAGGAAGCATTTACTATTACTGCTAACTACCATGCTGGACTTGCACCTCAATACAGAAGCAAGACCAGTTGAAGGCCACAAATGGCAGTAAAACCTCAGTGCTTGTGTATATGGTCTAAATGATCTTATGTATTTTTTCTTTTTAGGGATTGTCAATGAGGCAAATTAGATTTCGGTTTGATGGGCAGCCTATTAATGAGACGGACACACCAGCACAGGTTAGCTGCTAAAAGTGCTACTCACAACAAGTCAAAATGAAACTGATGTTGTATGACAGAATTTTTTTTAATTTTTTATCCTCTAGTCCATAAGTTATAATACTGTGTAATATGTTTCTAATACCTCTGAGCGCTGTTATGTTTTCATGCTCGAGACACATACCTGGAAGTTCTCCAGTGCAAGGCTACACCTCCTCTTTTAAACATATGGTTGCCGGTTTTCCTAAACGGGAAACAAAAAACTGAGTCGTATGTATTTTAATGCTCAATGTGTTTTGCATTGAGTGCAATCTAGTTGTGTATGGGATGTTGAGTTTTTTCATATGGCTTTCACACTGAAAACTAGAGATGAGCGAACTTACAGTAAATTTGATTCGTCACAAACTTCTCGGCTCGGCAGTTGATGACTTATCCTGCGTAAATTAGTTCAGCCTTCAGGTGCTCCGGTGGGCTGGAAAAGGTGGATACAGTCCTAGGAGACTCTTTCCTAGGAATGTATCCACCTTTTCCAGCCCACCGGAGCACCTGAAGGCTGAACTAATTTACGCAGGATAAGTCATCAACTGCCGAGCCGAGAAGTTCATGACGAATCGAATTTACTGTAAGTTCGCTCATCTCTACTGAAAATCATATATGGCAAACGTGTGCAAAAAAAGAGAGATATACCCATATAAATATCTCGTATAAGCAGAGGCCCCTAATTTCACCCCAAAAACCCAGGAAAAGTTATTGACTAGACTATAAGCCTAGGGTGGGAAATACATCATCCAGACCCCCGTCATCATTCCCCCCCCCCCCCCCTTCATCATTACCCTGTCATCATCCCCCCACCCCTTCATCATTACACCCTCTTATCATCCCTCACTGCCTGTCAATCCAGTGGTCTTTAACCTGGGCATGCTGGGAGTTGTTATGAAACATATGGAGGTCTGCAGGGTGAAGACCACTGCGGCCTTCATCATCCAGACCCCCCTTTAGTTTTCTTCTCACCTCCCCTGGGTGGGAAGGAAGGCTGAGCTGGTCTGGGCCATCTATGCTGCAGGGACTGTCCGGTGGGGAGGGATAGTTGTTCCGGGCTGTTCATCTTTACCGGGGGGGGGGCCCTCATCTCCACTCCGGCCCTGGACTAGTGACGTTGCCTTGACGACAACGCACAGGGACGTTCATGTGCAGGGACGAATGTCCCTGTGCGTTGTAGTCAAGGCAACGTCACTAGTCAGGGCCCCCCTCCCCACAGGATGGACAGCCTGAAACGACTAACCGTCCCTGCAGCATAGATGGCCCAGACCAGCTCACGGAGGGGGGGCCCTGGATGATGACTAAGACCACACTGGTCTTCAACCTGTGGGCCTCCAGATGTTTCAAAGCCACAACTCCCAGCATGCCCGGACATGTCCGTGCATGCTGGGAGTTGTAGTTTTGAAACATCTGGAGGTCCGCAGGATGAAGACCACTGAGAAGGGATTGACAGGCAGAGAGTTTACTCGAGTAGAAGTTGAGGGTGATGTTTTCAGCACGAAAAATCGTGCTGAAAAACTCTGCTTATGCTAGAGTATATACGGTATATAAAATATATATAAAAAATTAAATTTAAATGCACCCTAATGGAAGCATATTTCACTTTATAACTTTGCATAATGGGCTGAAGCGACAACTCAGAATACTTCAAATATTTAACCAGATGTCTTAGTGGTATGCTTAAAGGGAATTTATAATTTGAACATGCCCTATTTATTGTTTAAATCATTTGTGGGGGCTTTGTTTTTTTTTTATTTTTTTATATATTCTAGCTACTAGGCCTAATAAGTGTTCAGTACATGATTGCAATAAATTGTGCAGCCCTAATCTATTTGCGATATTAGCCACTCATGATTACGCGCTAGCAAAACTCTTATTACATTGCCATTATGAACAAAATTTGAATTTTGGCATCCCGGCCCCAGACCTGACTTTAGTGTGTGCCTGCTACCTCCCACCTAACCACCGTGTGTGTAATATGGTGCTGGAGCGCAGGGGAAACATAGCTCCTGGTGTTTTCTCTGTGCTTCCTTCTCTCTAAGACAAGCAGCTGGCTGCAGGACCTTCCTGCTTAGCCAATAAGTGGTTGGGACAGGACACTGCGATGAGGAATTGGCTGAGCTAGAATATCCTGCAGCCAGAAGACATGGGGCAGATCAAAGAACAGGACTTGCAACAGATCCCAATCCCTTGCACATATTAGATTTGGTATATTAGAATGGTATTGTAAACATGAAATGGGAGGATGGTCATGAAATGGTGAAATCCCCCATTTAATGTTCAATGTCCCTTTTTATTTAAAAAAAATGGCAAGATTAACTAAAATTGCAATATTTTTCCAAAATTATGCAGCCCAGTACATATTATTTACCAGCATTGTACTTGTCAGACAGGATTACTATGAGCTGACACCAGTAGATTAGACAGGATCACAAAAGTTTTGAGTTCACCCTTCCTCTATAATGTACTAAAAATGAAATAAAGTTCTAATCTGAAAATAGACATAGATTTGAAAAAATACATGAGAAGAAATACTCTAAATAGAGAAATCCACGTGGATGTGTGATACATGGATCTTATTAGGTTTTTAAAGGAAATCTGTCACCGGCACTAACCTAATGACAGTGTAGGTGACAATGACAACTGTACTCATTGTCCTGTCCCATTCCGGGGATCTTCGGTAATCTCCTGTTGGCTCGTGGCACGGGCAGAACTTGGTGACGTTAACGCTGTTGTTCTCACACAGTGGCAGCAGTGGTGATGTCACTAAGCTCCACCCAAGCTGCTGCTCTCTGCTGGGTCTCGCACCAGCGGTGATGTCAGTAAGCTCCGCCCGTGCCCCAAGCCTGGTGCCCGGAGATTACCGAAGATCCCCACCACAGAACGGGATAAGGTGAGTACCGTTAGAAGTGTCACCTGCACTACCTGTCGGTACAGACAGGTTAGTGCAGGTGACACTGGTGACAGATTTCCTTTTAATTACCACCAGTTGTGAAGTCTTTTGCCTGGTGGAATGACACAGTGAATCCTAAGGGAACCCAGTAAAGGAGTACTTCAGTTTACTTTAATTTACCACCTATCCAAAGGAGTGCGCCCCCCCCCCCCCTTCCAGTGATAGTTTTGTGTACTGTGCTACTCTTAATATTTGAATTACTAGAAAATTGGCAATTTTTTTTTGTGTATGGATAATGTGTTATGGGAGCACTTACTAATTTATTTCCTCCCCCCCCCTCCCCCCACTCTCTCAATAGTTGGAAATGGAGGATGAAGATACGATTGATGTTTTCCAGCAGCAGACGGGAGGAAACTTCTAGAACAAGTTTTGCTTAGTCTCACCCACTGCCTCCACTGTTCAGTTTCCTATGTTCACAATCATCCCCCTTCCCTTACTGTACATAATAGGGGTGGATGTGTGTTATTCTAGGGGTTAATTTTCCCTTTCCCTTTTATCTCTGCTTTAAGTATGATTCTGGACCAAGTTATTTTGAGATGGTGGGTGCTTTGCACAGTCTCTCACCTCACTTATTGCTATGCTCTTTTATTCCAGTAAATTATTTTTTTTTTTTTAATTATTTTTACAAGCCCAACAACTGCTTAGATACACAACTGCTGTTGCTTGGGGTGCTGTACATGGTTCTCAACTAGAATACTTAAAGGGAGCAAGCCCACTTCTCAACTGGTATTCATTGTTATCATTTTTTTTTTTTTTTATTACGATTTTATAACTTTTTGTATGTAGCTGTTACATGTAGCTGGGTGAATAGGAAAAATGTAAAAAGCTGAAAAATCTTAGGTATTCCCTTCTGGCATCTCGTTGTTTAAATAAACCTGGTTTAAAAGAAACTATTAAGTGTTTATCAGTGTGGATGTGGAACCTGAAATGTTTTCACCCCTTCACGCTGTGGGTGATTCGATGTGTTCGTGCATTCAGTTAACTGGCCGGCCTGCAGCATCGCATGGGTTAAACTTGCCTGCTCCTGCTGTTTCTGGCTGCAGACAAGGGGACCAGGGACCTATTGGATGTGTTCCCCGTTCCTGGATTGTGAGGGGGCCATGGGTGTGTGGGCGTCTTCATGCGGTGGGCATCCTGATGTGTTGGGTCCGCGGTGGTGCGGGAGGTCCGGCAGCGGTGAGGTATGACGGTGGCATCTATTTTCAATGTGGCCCTTTAGCAGTAGCAAAACTAACTCCCAGCAACAGCTGGAAGACCACATTTTAGAGACCACTACTCAGTGGTCTCTAAACTGTGGCCATCTTGGGCCCCTTTCACACTATAAAATTCATCTGTTAATAGAGAACATTCAAGTCTATGGGATTTTTTTTATTGTAATGACCAGTTATATCCTGTCATGAATAACGGCCATTAGTTGTGACAGAAGAAAAAAACAGCACATACACAAATTTTTCTTCCGTCACAAGAAACGGATAAATTAATGGCCGTTATTTTTAACATTAAAGTCCATGGCAAAAGGATGAACCTTTATGTCATCCGTTTGAATCTGGTTTATAATATCCGTTATTACTTCTGAGCATGCGAAGAGGTGACATCAGCAGACTCCTGTAGTGCTGAGGGACTACTACTCCCATCATGGAACAGACTTGTTTCAATGATGGGAGTAGTAATTCCCCAGCTGCGGTAGTCTGCCGGTGGCTGGGGAGGCAACATTAGTGTTTGTACTACAACCCCCATCATGGAACAGACTGTCTCTGACTCCGATGGGGGTTGCAGTATAGGAACTAAGGGGAAAATCTCACCGGGTCTCTCTTCTGAGACCCCATGCGATCAGAATTTATTAAAGGGCTACTCTGGTGCTTAGACATCTTATCCCCTGTGTATTTATCAATGCGCAGGCAGGGGGCATATTATAAATGCGCTGGGGGGCTAGATATATAGGCTATATTTCTGACCCCCGCTGCCACTCACAATGTTCATTTTAAAAACCCTGCGGAGAGCCCTGAAAAACTCCTCAGTACCGACCATTCAGGGCTCCCCGTGGCGAATTTTAAAATGACAGTAAAAACACACGATACATCGCAGGGTTGCGGACCATGCCACCTGCTCCCCTGCTTAAGAACTTCAGATTGCATCAGGTCTCAGAAGTGAGACCCGGTGCGATCAATCCCTCAGCCCCTGTACTACAACCCACATCATGGAACACTCTGTTCCATGATGGGGGTATTAGTACAAACACTAATGTAGCCTCCTTAGCGGTCTGCAGACTCCCGCATCTGGGGAATTACTACTCCCGTCATGGAAAGAAGGCAGTTCCATGATGGCTGTGGGAGTCTGTAGTCAGAGGTGTTAAAATGGCCGTACATGAGGGATGTTAAAACAGGTCTTAACGGATAATATGCCTGTTATTTTGATGGACATTATTCAGCCGTTAGCACCCGTTATTACATCCGTTAATCTGTTTCTACACAACGGATGTATAATAACAGATGAATACTCAGTGTGAAAGGAGCCTTATGTTGGAAAACTACAACTCCCAGCATGCCCAGACAGCCGTTGGCTATCTGGGCTTGCTGGGAGTTGTAGTTTTGCAACATCTGGAGTACCACAATTTGGTGACCATTGTGTAGTGGTCTCTAAACTGTGGCCATCCATATGTTGGGAAAACAAAAAAAAAATTTTTTTTTTTTTTGGGGAACATATGTGGTCCGTGCCACCAGCAACTGTACTGCGCTGTTTGACAAGACCGTACCACATTGCTGATCAGTGATTTATTACTGATCAGTAGAGATGAGCGAAGTTACAGAAATTCTATTCGTCACGAACCTCGCGGCTCAGTGGTTGCTTACTTTAGCCTGCATAAATTAGTTCAGCTTTCAGGTGCTTTGGTGGGCTGGAAAAGGTGGATGCAGTCCTAGGACTCTCCCCAAGGATTGTATCCACCTTTTCCTGCCCACCGGAGCACCTGAAAGATGAACACATTTTTGCAGGCTAAAGTCAGCAACTGCCGAGCTGCGAGGTTCGTGACTAATAGAATTTCGGTAATTTTGCTCATCTCTACTGATCAGCGCCCTTTTGGGGTACAGGCAATTTTTTTTTTTTTTTGGAGGGGAGTTTTGGTCCAGCCATGTAGCGTAAAACAATCGCTGGTGCCATGGACCACAAACACCTGCCAAAAAAACCTGCGCCAAAAAAAGTGCTGATCAGTAATTCACTGATCAGCAATTGGCGCAATCTGTAAATGGGGTCTGGTCCTCCAGCCACACAGCGCAGAACAGTTGCTGGTGGCATGGACTGCATACGCCCCCAAAAGCGCAAAAAACATGCACCTTAATATATGTAAAAATCATTACACTACACATTGCAATAAAGTGAAAACACTACATTTACACAATAAAATAAAAATAACCCAAAGGTGTTTAGGTGTTGGAGGCATGCGCTTGCCTCTCTCATAGACTGCCAATGAGGGAGAGGAGAAAGAGCCCACATCCATTGATGAGCCTCCATACTATTGACCCTGCCTGGACTCCATTCCAGATGGTTGAGCCACTGATTTCTGGGTTTGTTGGCTGCCCAGGAAACCAAATTGACCCCAGTCCTCACTGAAACTTTTTTTTTTGGGTGAGGACTTTGTCAATTTAGCAGTTCAAACTAACTTTTGCACCCTGATGCTTTCTTGTGCACACGGCAGAATTTGTGCAGCGGAAATCCCAATTCCAGAGTCTGCAGAAAGAATAGACATGTCTGTGCTCACTGCAGAGTCCACACAGAAATGCATTGCCTGTTGCAGATCTAAGCTTGTTAATCGTCGTAAAGAGTCTATTACTACAGACTTTGATACCATCCTGACGTCCACCACTGAACGATCTTTTTCAGACCTTCAGGGCTCTCCGCAGGGTTTTTAAAATGAACATTGTGAGTGGTAGCGGGGGTCAGAAATATAGCCTATACATAGCCCCCCCAAGCGCATTTATAATATGCCCCCCCGCATGCGCATTGATAAATATACAGGGGATAAGATGTCCAAGCACCAGAGTAGCCCTTTAATAAGCTATATAAATGGTACGACAAACCCCCACCAAAGAGAGTGGGATCGATATGGGCCACTCTCTTCCCCGATCCAAATGTCCCAGATCACATTCTCCAGGGCTGGTCGGATTTTAGGAAGCACTTGTACAATAAACGGTGGAGAGACACAACTGAAATTAATTCGGCCATATATGCCTTCAAAATCCCACCATCATTGTCCAATCCATCTAGAATCAATCATTGCCCAAAATGTAAACTGCCGACCTATACCATTGCATTTGGCTATGCAACCAGATACAGGAATATTGGACAAACTGTTGGAGATATGCCAGTTAGATAGTGCCTTAGGCCCCTACGAGGCTCTTTCATGTTAAAGTACTGGCCTCTGGGGATTGTTTTTCCTACATACATTTACCTCCTCTTGCTCATACCATCATTATACAGGCTAAATTGCATATATTACACGAGTGGCTATCGATATCTCCTCCATCTATACTAGGGATCGACCGATATCTATTTTATTTTTATTCCTATTTTTTATTTTTTTTTTAGGGCCGATTACCGATGATCTGTGGAGGTTAGGGCCAATAGCCGATAACTTATACCGGTATATCGGTATAAGTTATCGGCTATTTATCCCCCGCGACACTGCTGCAGATCATTGATTTAAAGCGGGCGCTTTAAATCAATGAACTTCAGCGGCTTTTGCGGTGCCATAGACCGCCGCCTGCTTCTCTCCCCCTGCCTGTCCGGGGTTCTGAGTCCTATCACCGCCCCACCACCGTTCGGCGCCCCCTACTGCCCCACTGCGTCGCACACCGCACCGCCCTGGCCCCATTGCCTCCCCCATCCCCGGTTTTATAATTACTTGTTCCCGGGGACCGGGGTCCATGCTACATCTGGATCTGGTGGTGTGCTCCTGAGCTGTCACACTGCGCACTGACGGTGACGTCACGTCACTTGTCATTGCGCACAGCGTAACGCAGGACGCAGCAGGAGCCAGAAGTAGAGTGGACCCCGGGAACAGGTAATTATAAAACCGGGGATGGGGGAGGCAATGGGGCCAGGGCGGGTCGGTGGGGGCGGGGCATTATCGGCAAGGTAATTGCCGATACCGATAATGCCCAAAATCGTGATTATCGGCCAAACCGTTAATTGGTTGATCCCTAATCTATACCCCAGCTGATCGAGGCCCTGAAACATGTATTTACACTAGAAAGGAGAGATGCACTTAATAACAAAGAACGGAAAGCTGAACAATTATTTAATAAATGGAGGCGATTCTTGACCAAGTATTACCCCCCCCCCCCCCCCCATCAGAAACTGAGTCTATAGTTAGACCTTTTGCTTCAACACAGTGGTACACCATGGCGGCTCTGTCGGGTTCCCTCGGAGCTTTGAGGGTCCCCTGACCTTTTCATAGCCCCTGTTTGTTTTTTTTTTTTTTTTTTGCACCTCTTCCCTTTGCCCATATGTATAATGACCCTTTCAAGTGATGAGGAGATATATCAAGATGGACTCTGGATGCCGGCTGTGCTCGTACTTTTGTTTGTGAGTTTAGTATGTTCGTCCGTTTGTCTCTCCCTGTCTGTCTGTCCAACTTTTTTTTTTCCTTATGTTCTCATATGTTGAGCTCATTACTATGCTCTTCAAGATGATCCAGACTTACCTTTGTTATGGACCTGATCCCGTGGCTACGTTGGACAGATGATTGACTAGACTACGCTTTAGCTGAAGTTCTTTATCTGGACACTCTCATCGAGATTTTGCTCTCATCAAATTCCGCAATAGCCTTTATGCATTCTCATTGGTTCATAATAACGTGCCCATACCTATTTCCATCTTTGGCATGATAATTATGTGGCCTGTGTGCCACTCTCGGAGCTCTCCTGTTAGGTAAGGTGTTGTATATTGCGGTTATGTCACTGTCATTGTTATTTCTTTTCCTTTTACGCAACAATTATAAATAAAAATAAAAAAAGCATTGCCTGCCGTCTGAGACAGCTCACTCATAGCGCCGGCATGTTCTGTGTGAAATGTCTGCATGGAAATTTTCCATGGGGACATTCCACCGTCTGAACATAGCTTCAGCTGCCCTTATTGCAAAAAAGAGTATTTAGGCCTCAAATGCGCATGGAGCTCTCACTTTGGAGTCCTGTCCTATTTCAACATATGGGGTATTTCCGTAGTCGGGAGAAATTGAGTTATTTTGGGGGCTTTTTCTCCTTTTACCACTTCTGAAAAAAAATTGGGGCTACACCAGCAGGTTCGTTTAAAAAACGAAATTTTTGATGAATAGATACAGTAGCCTTCTGTTGGGGAGGAAGTGAGGAGGGACTAAGCATGTGAGCAGTTGATAGTGTGATATGTTGGGTATTTGAGAATGAATGTGTATTTTAATGGTGGAATACCATTATGTATGATCTGTATTATTTTGTGCACACTTTGTATTATTATTGAAAATCAATAAAATAGAGAAACATAAAAAAAAAATATATATATATATTTTTTTTTTTACACTTACATGCTGGGTTTTTCCTTTTTTATTTTTCATTTTCACGAGGTTAAAGGAGAAAAAGCCCCTCTATTTGTAACACAATTTCTCCTGAGTACAGAAATACACCATATGTGGGTGTAAAGTGCACTGCGGGCGGACAACAGTGCTCGGGTGAGAGAGCACACTATGTACATTTGAGATCTAAATTGGGGATTTGCACAGGGGTGGCTGATCGTACCAGGGGTTTTGACAAACCCAAAAAAACGCGTGACCCCATTTTGCAAACTACACCCATCAAGGAATGTAACGGGCGCAGTGACCACAGGTGTCAAAGATTTTTGGATATGGTTCGTGAAAATTAAAAATGTAATTTTTCATTTGCACAGCCTGCTGTTCCAAAAATGTCTAATGCCAGTGGGGTTTAAATGCACACTGCACCCCTTATTACATTCTGTGAGGGGTGTAGTTTCCGAAATGGGGTCACAGGTGGGGGTCCACTGTTTGTAAATGCACATGGCCCCCGACTTCAATTCCAGCCAAATTCTATCTCCAAAAGCTCAATGGTGCTTCTCTTCTGAGCTCCGTAGTGTGCCCACAAAGCACTTAACGTCCACATCTGGGGAATTTCCATACACAGAAGAAATGGGGGTTACACATTGTGGGGGCTTTTCTCCTATTGCCCATTGTAAATGAGAAATATGGGGTAACACCAGCATTTTAGTGAAGACATTTTTTTTTCGTTTTCATGTCCAACTTTGACGAAAATTTGTCAAACACCTGTGGGGTGTTAAGGCTCACTGTACCCCTTGTTATGTTCCTTGAGGGGTGTTTCCGAAATAGTGTGCCATGTGTTGTTTTTTTTTCTCTTTGCTGTTCTGGCACCATAGGAGCTTCCTAAATGCAACATGCCCCCCCCAAAAAACCATTTCAGCAAAATTCTCCAAAGTCGCTTCTTCCCTTCTGAGTGCTGTAGTGCACCAGCAGACCAGTTTACGTCCACATGAGGTATTTCCTTACTCGAGAGAAATTGGGTTACGAATTATGTTGGGCTTTTTCTCATTTCATCCCTTGTAAAAATAAAAAAAAATGGTCTAAAAAATTGGTCTACAAGAACATGTTACTGCAAAAAATTTTGATTTTGAGTTTTCTCCTTCACTTTGCTGCTATTCTTGTGAAACACCTAAAGGGTTAACAACCTTTCTCAATGTCATTTTAAATACTTTAAGGGGTGCAGTTTCTATAATGGGGTCATTTATGTGGTATTTCTCACAGAAAGGCCCCTCAAATCCACTTCAAACTGAATTGGCCCCTGGAAAATTCAGATTTTCAATTTTTCATGAAAAATTTGAAAATTGCTGCTAATTTAATGCCCTTTAAAAGGGGGGTTACATAGTTAGTACGGTCGAAAAAAGACATATGTCCATCAAGTTCAACCAGGGAATTAAGGGGTAGGGGTGTGGCGCGATATTGGGGAAGGGATGGGATTTTATATTTCTTCATAAGCATTAATGTTATTTTGTTCCATAAATGTATCTAATCCTGTTTTAAAGCTGTTAATTGTTCCTACTGTGACCAGTTCCTGAGGTAGACCGTTCCATAAATTCACAGTCCTCACGGTAAAGAAGGCGTGTCGCCCCTTGAGACTAAACTTTTTCTTCTCCAGACGGAGGGAGTGCCCCCTCGTCCTTTGGGGGGGGTTTAACCTGGAACAGTTTTTCTCCATATTTTTTGTATGGGCCATTACTATACTTATATACGTTTATCATATCCCCCCTTAAACGTCTCTTCTCAAGACTAAACAATTGTAACTCCTTTAATCGCTCCTCATAGCTAAGATGTTCCATGCCCCATATTAGTCTAGTCGCGCGTCTCTGCACCCTCTCCAACTCCGCAGCGTCCCCCCTATGGACAGGTGCCCAAAACTGAACAGCACATTCCAGGTGAGGCCGTACCAATGCTTTATAAAGGGGGAGTATTATGTCCCTGTCCCTTGAGTCCATGCCTCTTTTGATACATGACAATATCCTGCCGGATTTGGAAGCAGCAGCCTGACATTGCATGCTATTCTGTAGTCTGTGATCTACAAGTACACCCAGATCCTTCTCTACCAGTGACTTTGACAGTTTAATCCCCCCTAAGACATACGACGTATGCAGGTTATTAGTACCCAGATGCATAACTTTACATTTATCCACATTGAACCTCATTTGCCAAGTAGATGCCCAGACACTTAGTCTATCCAAGTCATCTTGTAAATTATGCACATCCTCTATAGACTGTACCGTGCTACAAAGCTTGGTGTCATCGGCAAAGATAGAAACAGAGCTGTTAATACCATCCTCTATATCATTGATAAATAAATTAAACAACAGCGGTCCCAGTACTGAACCTTGGGGTACACCACTAATTACCGGGGACCAATCAGAGTACGAATCATTGACCACCACTCTCTGGGTACGATCCATGAGCCAGTGTTCAATCCAGTTGCAAACTAAAGTTTCCAAACCCAAAGACCTTAACTTACCTGTCAGACGTCTATGAGGGACAGTATCAAACGCTTTAGCAAAATCCAGAAACACTATATCCACAGCCATTCCTCTGTCAAGGCTTCTACTCACCTCTTCATAAAAGCAAATTAGATTGGTTTGACAACTTCTATCCTTAGTAAACCCATGCTGGCTATCACTTATAATACAATTATCCCCTATGTATTCCTGTATGTAATCCCTTATAAGTCCTTCAAACAATTTACCCACAATCCACGTTAAACTTACCGGTCTATAGTTTCCTGGGGAAGACCTAGAGCCCTTTTTGAAGATTGGCACCACAATCGCCTTCTGCCAGTCCCTTGGCACAATACCAGACACCAGAGAATCTCTAAATATCATGAACAGGGGTACAGATATTACTGAACTTACCTCTCTAAGAACTCTTGGGTGTAGTCCATCCGGCCCTGGGGATTTGCTTACATTTATATCACTTAACTTACCTTGTACCATCTCTACATTAAGCCAGTTCAGTACATTACATGATGTGTTACCAGCACTGACCTGGCCAATGTCAGCTCCTTTTTCCCTAGTGTATACAGAACTAAAGAACCCATTCAGTAGCTCCGCCTTCTCTTGATCGCCCGTGACAACCTCCCCATTATCATTATTAAGGGGTCCTACATGCTTTGTCCTTGTTTTTTTTGCATTTATATATCTAAAAAAATATTTAGGATTAGTTTTGCTTTCTTTGGCCACCTGTCTCTCATTTAGAATTTTTGCTGTTTTTATTACATTTTTACAGATTTTATTAAGCTCTTTGTACTGTTTAAATGTTATCGCTGACCCATCAGATTTGTATTTTTTGAAGGCAATTTTTTTGTTGTTTATTGCTCTTTTAACATCATGTGTCAGCCATGTAGGATTTAGTTTTAATCGTTTATATTTGTTCCCCTTTGGTATATATTTAGCTGTATAGTTATTTAGAGTTGATATAAAGATGTCCCATTTACCTTCTGTATCAGTATTTGAGAACACCTCCCCCCAGTCTATGTCCTGTAGTGCAGCCCTCAGCCCAGGGAAGTTTGCCTTTTTAAAGTTATATGTTTTTGCCTTCCCCGCCTGTCTTTGTTTTCTACATTTTAAGTCAAAAGTAACTATATTGTGGTCGCTATTACCAAGGTTTTCCCGCACAGTTACATTACCAATCAGCTCTACGTTGTTGGAAATGATCAGATCCAACAAGGCATCACTTCTTGTTGGGTCCTCCACAAACTGGCCCATAAAATTATCCTGCAATAAATTTAGGAATTGTCGCCCCTTTGTAGTTTTAGCCAACCCCGGACCCCAATCTATATCTGCATAGTTAAAATCTCCCATTATTACCACTGTACCTGCCCGGGCGGCCCTCTCTATTTGTTTATGAAGCCGAACATCTATCTCTTCAGTGATATTAGGGGGTCTGTAGATTACCCCAAATATTATTTTTGATTCAAACTTTTAATAGGGGAGGAGTTAAATGATCTTTATTCACTTTTTTTTTTCACCTTTTTTTTTTTGCAGTGTTATAGGTCCCATAGGGACCTATAACACTGCACACACTGATCTTCATCATTGATCACTGGTTTCTCATAAGAAACCAGTGATCAACGATTCTGCCGCATGACTGCTCAGGCCTGGATCTCAGGCACTGAGCAGTCATTCGACGATTGGACAGCGAGGAGGCAGGAAGGGGCGCTCCCGCTGTCCTGTCAGCTGTTCGGGATGCCGCAGCTATCCCGAACAGCCCGACTGAGCTAGCCGGCAACTTTCACTTTTAGCCGCACGGCTCAGCTCTGAGCGCGCGGCTAAAGGGTTAATAGCGCGCTGCGCGCTATTAGAGGCGGGTCCCGGCTTCACTATGACGCCGGGCCCGCCGTGATATAACGCGGGGTTACTGTGTAACCCCGCGTTATATCAGGAGAGCAGGACCAAAGACGTACCGGTACGTCCTTGGTCCTTAAGGGGTTAATGTCTCCAAAAAGTAAAAATATGTTTCATATGTTAACTTTATGATTTCAATATAAAGTAGACATATGGGGGGGGGGATATTTATCAAAGTATTTAGACTGGTTTTTCCTGTCTAAATTTGTTGCACATTTAACGTTTGCTCATTGAATGTGAGGGGTCTGCATGACCCAGGGACAAGATCTATATTAAGAAAATTACTAAGGAAGGAGGGTTTAGATGTGATTTTTTTGCAAGAAACACATTATATGACATCACACCAGTTCAACCTAACATGTAAGCAATATACGGTGGGCTATCATAGCTATACAAATAACCCAAAATCCTGCGGTACAAGTATATTAATATCTAGAAACACTCCCTGGGAACACGTGGGAGATGTGCGGGACGAAGAAGGTAGATATGTTTTTGTAAAGGGCTTTATTTACACGTACAGTATCCTGTGCATACTTGATGTGCAGGATTTTATGCAGCAGATTTCAATGTAATCTAATTGAATGAACACAGCTTCAAATCCTATGAATCAAAAATGGGTAGGATACTGTACGTGTGAATAGATCCTTAAACTGTCACTGTCAGATACAAAAACCTTTTATATATTGTACATCTTGGCAAAACATTAACCTTTCTAATATACTTCATAAGAAAATGTGATTTCCTTTTTATAGAAATCACGGTTTAAAAAAATCCTGGCTTTGTCCAAGCTGAAGCACAGGCATGGACAAAGTCCAGAAAGTGAAGGTGGGCTAGCACTCCTCTGTTCTCTCTCCTGGAGAGGAGACAGAGGAGTCCTATCAGACAGGGGAGAGCACTGAGTCCAATCAGACAGGAGAGAGCACAGAGGAGTCCTATCAGACAGGAGAGAGCACAGAGGAGTCCTATCATACAGGAGAGAGCACAGATGAGTGCTAGCCCACCCTCACTTACTGGACTTTGTCCATGCCTGTGCTTCAGCTTGGACAAAGCCAGGATTTTATAAGCCAAGATTTCAATTAAAAGGAAATACAATTTTCTTATGAAGTATATTAGAAAGGTTAATGTTTTGCCAAGATGTACAATATATAAAAGGTTTTTGTATCTGACAGTGACAGTTTAAGGATCTATTCACACGTACAGTATCCTACCCATTTTTGATTCATAGGATTTGAAGCTGTGTTCATTCAATTAGATTACATTGAAATCTGCTGCATAAAATCCTGCACATCAAGTATGCACAGGATACTGTACGTGTAAATAGACCCTTAGGGTGCGTTCCCACAGGGCGTATACGCAGCGTATTTGACGCTGCGCAAAATTTACGGCAGCAGCGGGAAATACGCTGCGTATTCCTTGCTCACTATACACACAGGGCTTTCCGGCGGCAGCCCTATGTGTGCAGTGAGTTTTGGAGGCGTCACAGACACGGCTCCGCCTCCAAAACTCACTACACACATAGGGCTGCTGCCGGAAAGCCCTGTGTGTATAGTGAGCAAGGGATACGCAGCGTATTTCCCGCTGCTGCCGTAAATTTTGCGCAGCGTCAAATACGCTGCGTATACGCCCTGTGGGAACGCACCCTAAAGGAGTACTCAAAGTAGCAGGATAGGGGAGTACATTGAGTACCCCATTTAATCAATGTACTTAAAGGGTTCACTTTCTAAATCCTGTTATGAATTCTTTGAGAGAAAAAGTTTTTAAAATGGAGTGATATAAGGAGGATTCCAGCATCCAGGCCTCTCAAATCCAACTCAGAAATCAACTGGTCCCTTAAAAGAACTATTTTTGAAATTTTCATGAAAGTTACAAAAATTTGCTGCAAACATCGAAGACCTCTAATGCCCTAACAAGTAAAAGTAGACATATTAGGAGATTTATCAAAACCCAAGAAGATTAATTTCCCCCGTCACATTCGGGACATCCCTGTGTCACGAAAGATCTTTTCGGGACCCAAGGATGTCCTGGTTACTTTTGTGCGGCCCCGCGTTAACTTTAAAAACGCAGGGGCCGCCGGGAGGTAGCGCACACAGGGACGTCACTGACATCCTGTGAGTGCGCTCATAGAAACAGAGCAGAGCGGACGGTAGATCATGACCCCTGACCGGAGGAGCGGTGGTCGTAGCACTGAAGTGGGGCAGTACACAGACATACAGCCTCCAGCCATACACTGTATATGACTGAAGGCTGTATGTCTGTGGGGGCCACAGCCTACCAAATGTGGGGGGGGGAACTATACTGCCAACCTAATGTGGGGGGAACTATGCTGACAACCTAATTTGGGGAAACTATGCTGACAACCTAATGTGGGGGGAACTATGTTGACAACCTAATGTCCCCCCACATTAGGTTGTGACAACCTAATGTGGGGGGAACTATGCTGACAACCGAATGTGGGGGGAACTATGCTGACAACCTAATTTGGGGGGAAATATGCTGACAACCTAATGTGGGGGGGAACTATGCTGACAACCTAATGTGGGGGGGGGAACTATGCTGACAACCTAATGTGGGGGGGGGGGGGGGGGAACTATGCTGACAACCTAATGTGGGGGAGGAACTATGCTGACAACCTAATGTGGGGGGAACTATGCTGAAACCTAATGTGGGGGGAACTATGCTGACAACCTAATGTAGGGGAACTATACTGACAACCCAATGTGAGGGGAACTATACTGACAACCTAATGTGAGGGGAACTATACTGCCAACCCAATGTGGGGGGAACTATACTGCCAACCCAATGTGGGGGGGGAACTATACTGCCAACCTAATGTGGGGGGGAACTATGGTGACAACCTAATGTGGGGGAACTATACTGCCAACCCAATGTGGGGGGAACTATACTGCCAACCTAATGTGGGGGCACTATGGTGACAACCTAGTGTGGGGGAACTATGCTGCCCACCTAGTGTGTAAAATTTTTGCAGTCTTCCATTTTTTATTTTTTTTTTACAAATGATACCTGAAGGTATTGACCAGAATGTACCACTAACAAGTCTCCCAAAAATATTTCAGAATCACTTGGATGCAGTGGCGACTCATATTTTCAAGGATAAAAGAAGAGGGAGCAATTATAAGTACTACATATAAACAAACAACAAAAGACGTGGTCTCAAATGGCTGGAGGTGCTCAACCCCAAATGCGGTTGTGCATTTATACTGGGGGAGCAGATCCTGCCCTTGTAGTCTGTTGCTAGGGGCGATCCCCAGCATAAAAATGCATACAATGGAGGATGCCTGCAGCGGACTAGAAGTGCCACAATAGAATCCTACACCAGATAGACGGTGTGGATGTGTAACAATTAAAATAATACAATACAGGAATATGGGTGCACTACTGTGGTAGATGTATACAATGACATTGGCTATCCCTCAACACTGATGTTAAAATTGAGACATTCGCCAGTGTATCCTTATATGAAGGACACACCAGAGCCCGCACACCAAAGCCAAGGTTTCTCAAAATGGCGCGGGACCTACGCTAATCCTACCTGTGCGTGATAAGCAAAACAGGGGCCAGTGGGCAATTACGGCAGCAAATCCCTAATTTAGGCCTCAAATGCGCATGGCGCTCTCTCACTTTGGAGCCCTGTCGTATTTCAGGGCAACAGTTTTGGGACACATATGGGGTATTTCCGTACTCGGGAGAAATTGCCTAACAAATTTTGGGGGGCTTTTTCTTCTTTAACCCCTATGAAAAGGTGAGGTTGGGGTCTACACCAGCATGTTAGTGTATAAAAATTACATTTTTTACACTGACATGCTGGTGTTGCCGCATACTTTTCATTTTCACAAGAGGTAAAAGGGAAAAAAGACCCTCGAAACTTCCTGTGCGTGATAAGCAAAACAGGGGCCAGTGGGCAATTACGGCAGCATTCGGTCGACTCACAACCACCTCCCAAGTACCCTCCAGCGTGACTGAGCACACATGCAATGGGAGGAGGGAGGCAGGTTGCAAGCCCCACCCGAGTTGGCCAATAGGGGTGCATGGCCTCACAGGTGCTACCTTAATGCTGCCTTGAAGATATTCAAGGCGCATTAATTATGGAGTTTACACACCTCAAAGTATAAAATTTAAACAAACAACAAAAAACGTGGTCTCAAATGGCTGGAGGTGCTCAACCCCAAATGCGGTTGTGCGTTTATACTGGGGAAGCAGATGTCCACCCCTATGAGTGATTCCCAAACAGGTGATTCCCAAACAGGGTGCCTCCAGCTGTTGTAAAACTCCCAGCATGCCTGGACAGTCAATGGCTGTCCGGCAATACTGGGAGCTGTTGTTTTGCAACAGCTGGAGGCTCCGTTTTGGAAACAGTAGCGTACCAGACCTTTTTAATTTTATTAGGGAGGGGGGCTGTGTAGGGGTGTGTGTATATGTAGTGTTTTTACTTTTTATTTTAGGTAAGTGTAGTGTAGTGTTTTTAGGGTACAGTCACACGGGCGGTGGTTCACAGCAAGTTTGCTGCTGGGAGTTTGAGCTGCAGCGCAAAATTTGCGCCATCTCAAACTTGCAGCACTCACTGTAAACCTCCGCCCATGTGAGTGTACCCTGTACATTCACATTGGGGGGAGGGGGGCAAACATCCAGCTGTTGCAAAACTACAACTCCGAGCATGCCCTTTGGCTGTCCGTGCATGCTGGGAGTTGTAGTTTTGCAACAGCTGGAGGCACACTGGTTGCGAAACACGGAGTTAGATAACAAACTGGTGTTTCGCAACCAGTGTGCCTTCAGCTGTTGCAAAAACTACAAATCTCAGCATGCAGTGACAGCAGAAGGGCATGCTGGGACTTGTAGTTATGCAACAGCTAGAGGCATACTGCTACAACTCCCAGAATGCCCTTTGGTTGATCGTGCATGCTGGGGGTTGTAGTTATGCAACAGCTGAAGGCACACTGGTTGCAAAACACTTGAAAGTGTATTACTTAACTTAGTGTTTCCAAACCAGTGTGCCTCCAGCTGTTGCAAAACTACAACTCCCAGCATGCATGGTCTGTCAGTGCATGCTGGGAGTTATAGTTTTGCAACAGCTGGAGGCACACGGGTTGGGAAACACTAAGTTAGGAGACTGACAATGTTTCCCAACTAGTGTGCCTCCAGTTGTTGCAAAACTACAACTCCCAGCACGCCCAGACTGCCCAGGCATGCTGGAAGTTGTAGTTCGGCAATATCTGAAGGATCAGATGTTGCCGAACTACAACTTCCAGCATGCTTGGGCAGTCTGGTATGCTGGGAGTTGTAGTTTTGCAACATCTGGAGGTCCACAGTTTGGAGACCACTGTATAATGGTCTCCAATCTGTGCTCTTCCAGATGTTACAGAACTACAACTCCCAGCATGCCTGGACAGACTGAGCATGCTGAGATTTGTAGTTTTGCAACATCTGGAAGAGCACGGATTGGAGACCATTATACAGTGGTCTCCAAACTGTGGACCTCCAGATGTTGCAAAACTACAACTCCCAGCATGCACAGAAAGCCAAAGGCTGTCTGGGCATGCTGGGAGTTGCAGTTTTGAAACTCCCAGAGGCAGCGGTGAGATCGCTTTACGGCGATTTCACTGCTGCCAATGAAGATGCCGCCCTGCTGCTGGAAACTCACCGCCGGGGACGCACCACCGCCGGGACCGCCTGGAGGACGCCGCTCGCGCCGGGACCGCTCGGGACACCGCATGGCCGGGTAAGTGACGCCGGGGGATGGGTAAGGGACACTTAGCAGAGCGGTGTGTGTCCCGATCCCCGTGATTGGGACTCACACACCGCGCTGCTATCAGCTAGTCAGATTTCATTCGAGTAGCGGCAAAAATGTTCATGACGTACCGAGGACGTCATGGGTCGGGAACACCTTCCCACTCATGACGTACAGGTATGTCGTAAGTCGGGAAGGGGTTAAGGACCCAGCCAATTTTCACTGAAGGACCCGGGCCATTTTTTGAACATCTGACCACTTTCACTTTAAGCATTAATAACTCTGGGATGCTTTTACCTTTCATTCTGATTCCGAGATCGTTTTTTCGTGACATATTCTACTTTATGTAAGTGGTAAAATGTTGTCGATACTTGCATCATTTCTTGGTGAAAAATTCCCAAAGTTGATGAAAAAATTTAAAATTTTGCATTTTTTTTTTTTACTTTGAAGCTCTCTGCTTATAAGGAAAATGAATATTCCAAATAAATTTATATTGATTCACATATACAACATGTCTACTTTATGATTGCATCATAAAGTTGACATGTTTTTACTTTTGGAAGACATCAGAGGGCTTCAAAGTACAGCAGCAATTTTCCAATTTTTCACAAAATTTTCAAAATCGAAATTTTTCAGGGACCAGTTCAGTTTTGAAGTGGATTTGAAGGGCTTTCATATTAGAAATACCCCACAAATGACCCCATTATAAAAACTGCACCCCTCAAAGTATTCAAAATGACATTCAAAAGGTCTGTTAATCCTTTAGGTGTTTCACAGGAATAGCATCAATTTACACTGGCATGTTCTTGTAGACCCAGTTATTGAATTTTTACAAGGGGTAAAAGGAGAGAAATCTTCCTAAAATGTGTAACCCAATTTCTCTCGAGTAAGGAAATACCTCATATGTGAATGTCAAGTGTTCGGCGGGCGCAGTAGAGGGCTCAGAAGGGAAGGAGTGACAATGGGATTTTGAAGAGTGAGGTTTTTCTGAAATGGTTTTTGGGGGGCATGACACATTTAGGAAGCCCCTATGGTGCCAGAACAGCAAAAAAAAAAAAAAAACACATGGCATACTATTTTGGAAACTACACCCCTCAAAGCACGTAACAAGGGGTCCAGTGAGCCTTTACACCCCACAGGTGTTTCACGACTTTTGGTTACAGTTGGATGTGTAAATGATTTTGTTTTTTCACTAAAATGCTGGTTTCCCCCCAAATTTTACATTTTTACAAGGGGGAATAGGAGAAAATGCCCCCCAAAATTTGTGACCCCATCTCTTCTGAGTATGGAAACACCACATATGTGGAGGTCCAGTGCACTGCTGGTGCACTACAATGCTCAGAAGAGGAGGAGTCACATTTGGCTTTTGCAAAGCAAAATTTGCTGAAATGGTTTTTGGGGGGGCATGTCCCATTTAGGAAGCCCCTATGGTGCCAGGACAGCAAAAAAATAAATAAATAAATAAAAATCCACATGGCATACTATTTTGGAAACTACACCCCTCAAGGCATGTAACAAGGGGTCCAGTGAGCCTTAACACCCTACAGGTGTTTCACGACTGGTTACTTTTTTTCACTAAAATGCTGGTTTCCCCCAAATTTTACATTTTTATAAGGGGTAATAGGAGAAATGCCCACCAAAATGTGTAACCCCATCTTTTCTGAGTATGGAAATACCCCATGTGTGGACGTCAAGTGCACTGTGGGCGCACTACAATGCTCAGAAGAGAAGGAGCCACATTTGCATTTAGGAAGCCCCTATGATGCCAGAACAGCAAAAAATAAAAATAAAAAAACATGGCATACTATTTTGAAAACTACACCCCTCAAAGCACGTAACAAGGGGTCCAGTGAGCCTTTACACCCCACAGGTGTTTGATAAATGTTCATTAAGTGGGATGTGAAAAGGAAAAATTTCATTTTTTTACACAAAAATGCTGGGGTTACGCCAAATTTTTCATTTTCACAAGTGGTAAAAGGAGAAAATGTCATTGTAAATGTGTAAACACATTTCTTTGGAGTAAGGACATACCTCATGGCCGTAAACAGCGTGCACACCGGTCTCAGAGGTGCCGGAGATCAGTCAGGGTTCTTGAGCTTTGTATTTCTCCTATGGAGGAGGAACAGTGGGACCCCCCCCCCCCCCTCAAGGGGCATTACATGGGGTAAATAACTGGAGTACACTAAATAACTAAAATGGGGTACAGTGGAACGCAAAATCATAAAAAAGGTTATGTTCCCAGAATGATGACCCAGAGCATAGCCAAACTAAAAAATATGCCCGCCCCAAACCCTATGCTCTGAGGGAATGTGATGTGTGGGGCCATCCCTAACCTGTTGCCTCAAATGCGCACCCAGCTCAGGTGGAGAGAGAGCACTGCGCATTTGAGGCAACATAAAAAGTCCCCAAGGATAGTAACCCATGACCCATTTTTTTTAAATGTCTTATCAGTTTTTTTTTATTTTTTAGATGAAACATTTTTTGGGGCAATTTGGTGGTTTATGAGGTTAAAATTTGGAATGTACTCTGGACTTGGTACATTGGGGTCAAATTATGGGAAATTAAAATGAATAGAGAAAATTTAGTACTGCATGGAAGTGTGATACTCCTTGAAGCAGTTTTTAATGCAGAGGCCCGGATGATCGGGGCAAGTGTCACACTGAGTGGTGGTGTCGTTCCATATCCCCCTCCTGTTACACACTCTGCATCTTCTCTGGGATCGCCCCTTCTTTACAGTGTGGGGGACCTCACCTGGAAAGTGTTGGCCTGGGACGATCCTGGCGCCTATAACTCCAGTTCCTTCGGAACTCCGGCCTGCTCTTTCCCGGTCGCTAAAGATCAGGACCTTTAGGACTTCTTCTTGAAACTGGAGGAATGTCCCTGTGTTGCCAGCGTACTGGGACAGTACAAAAGAGTTGTACATGGCAACCTGTACCATGTAGACTGTAACTTTTTTGTACCATGCCCGTGTTTTCCGCATGGTGTTATATGGCTTGAGGACTTGATCAGAAAGATCAACTCCCCCCATATACCGATTGTAGTCCAGAATACAATCAGGCTTGAGGACCGGTGTTGTGGTACCTCGCACAGGGACAGGTGAGCTGCCGTAACCATGAATAGTGGTCTGCATAAGGACATCCCACTTATCCTTATACCTGACCAGCAACAGGTTTTCATTGGTAAGGGCACGGGACTCACCCTTGGGCATAGGTGTCTGGATCAAATTTAGAGGGAGGCCTCTCTGGTTTTTCCGCACGGTACCACAAGCGGACGTGGATCTGGCGGCAAGGGATGTGAACAGAGGGATGCTGGTATAAAAGTTGTCCACGTACACGTAGTAACCCTTATTCAGCAATTGGTGCACAAGCTCCCAAACGATTTTCCCGCTAACACCCAGAGTGGGGAAACAATCTGGGGGTTCAATACGGGAATCTTGTCCCTCATACACCCTAAACTTGAGAGTGTACCCGGAGGTACTCTCACAAAGTTTATAGAGCTTCACGCCATACCGTGCCCGCTTTGAGGAAATATACTGGGGGAACATGAGTCTCCCCTTATAACTGGTAAGAGACTCATCTACCGAGAGCTCCCTGAGCGGTACGTAGGCCTCCAAAAATTTGGCCCCAAAGTGATCGATGACCGGCCTCACTTTGTAAAGCCGATCACATTTCCGAATGGCCTCGAACCGATTCCGTGTCATGGCCATACTGTAAAGCGGGGTCTTGTATAGGACGTCCCCGCTCCAGTACTGCCTGACACTTGGCTTTTTGACCAGGCCCATGTGCAGCAAGAGGCCCCAAAATGTCCTAATTTCTGCTGCATCAATGGTGTACCATTCATTGGACCTGGCCAAAACAGAATCAGGGTGGTGGGCGATGAACTGCTGGGTGTACAGATTCGTCTGCTCCACCATCAGATTGACAAAACTGTCACTGAAAAAATTACTGAAATAGTCAATTTCAGTGAATCCAGAATTGTCAATACGGATTCCTGAGTCGCCAACAAACTCCGGAACCCGTGGCTGATAACCCTCTGGGGGTCTCCAGACAGGTTCACCAGAATGTAGGATCTTCATCGTCCTCACTGACAGATTCGGAGGCAAGAAAAGCGTATGCCTCCGCTACCGAAAATGGTGACGGGGTGGGGGGGGGGGGGGGGAGGTTGTGCGTGCGTGTGTGTGTGTGGGGGGGGGGGAAGTATGTAGTGTTGTGTGTTTGCTGTAACTTTATCTATAATGGTGTTTGATTAAAAATCACACACAGTTATATGGGGGGGGGGGGGGGGGGGGAAGCAATGCGGCCAAAAAAAAAAAAATGAGGACAAATCGCAGCGCCCTGAACCCCTAATAGGGCCCGGGTCTCACTGAAAAAACTGCAGAGGACCCTTGGGGACCTATTAGGGGGTCAGGGGGAGAATTTTTTACTTTTTACCCTACCTTTCCCTGGGCTGTGTTCTTTCCCTGATCTGTGGGGGGCTTCTTTTCTTCTGTGGGGGCTCCGATCTCAGCAGAGGGGGGCGGGGCCTGGCTTCCTCCAGCAGCTCTGACCGCTGACTGAACTCAGCCAGCCGGGGAAGCTGCAGGAGGATGCCGTTAACCCCTCCCCTGCCGGCTGCTATCGTCCAGCCAATAGCAGTGATCCTGGGCGGGGTTGACGAAATCGCCACCTCCCCATAGATACAGGAGGTGATTGGGGGGTGCATCCTACACCCCCGATCGCCACTTCGCTGACATGGGGGGGTCTGGTGATCAATATCAGCAGTCACCCCGGTCTGATCCCTGCCCGCTGCGCGGCAGGGACCGAAATTCCCACGCCCGTACATGTACGTCATCGGTCCTTAAGTACCAGGGTCCCATGACGTACCGGTACGACATGTGTCCTGAAGAGGTTAAGGCCAAAATGGGCTGAGTCCTTAAGGGGTTAAATGACGCACCCACTGTAGCCAATGGTCCTGTTGGTGTCTCTCTTGTGATGGATCCAGCATGACAGAGAATGGAAGCACCACCGCAAATGTGAGCAGTCAGTTTATAGCTCAGGAATCTGTTCACACCTGCATAATGGCCTCCAGTTATAACAGGAACCACAACGCTCTGCCAGCTTCATTATGGGATGGCCAGCACTGGCACCACCCAATGACTTATTGTTCACTGGTTTCCACTGAAGTGCCTATCGTCATGAAAAGATAAAAAGGAACAGAAGTTTTGCCATCTGCCCGTTTGGACATGCCCCTATTATACCCGGTTTGGGTGGAGCACTTTCTATGTATAAAGCAGTGTTCCCTCTCCATACTCTCCAGCTGTTGCAAATGCCCACCCAGAGAGCCAACAGCTGTCCGGGCACGGTGGGTGCTGTAGACCCTCGGTTTGGGGAAGCCAGATATAATAAATTATGTTCTCCTCACACCGCATTGCTAACGAACGACTCATAACGAGACACCCCACCCAGCTATATCTCCAGTCATCCCTCCCCGTGACCTCACACTGCCGGAGAGAGCCAGCATTTCCTCACAAAGAAAAACTGGGAAAAGATAACAGACAAGCACAACAGCCAATAACGGAACAAAACGGTGACCGGCTTCTACTTTGATTGGTGGCTTTATTGTCAGTAGGCGGGACATTCTCTATGTCGTCTGCGCTAAAATCCGGAGTTAGTACTAGAATGACAGCAGTAACCGCCAACAGTTTGTGCCTGTACAGCATCCAGCCAATCAGATAAAGAGTAACGGTTCGAAGCGACCAATAAGACACCGGCAGGGGCGTGGCCCTCAATATAAATGCGTAGCATCGCGTTTCGCTTGTCAGTAGCTGTTTGATACACAAGATGACAACGACGTCTACATTTCAGGGTCTTGACCCCGAGGGTCGCAGCAGCTCTAGGTAATAGTATTGTGGCGATAATGTTCAGTCTTTGGTATATCTGGCAGTTCTTTATTATCCCGGGTTGTAATGGTGGACCCTGCCGTGGGGGGAATCTGGTCATTTCGGGTCTGCAGCTGACGGTGGTGAACAGTGTAGCCCTTGTCTCTGCTCTTTGTGCCCTTATTACTAGGCAATGGGTGTTCAGCCAATTGTTGGCGGGGCCCGTGAGCTGGGAATACTCTGTATGGTGGGGGTTAGGCTAACATCAGGCAGGTGTTGGTCAGGGTTATGCTGTAGCCCCTTTTGTTAGCTGTATGTAGTACTGGTGGGACATAATCAGCTAAAATCTGTATTAAATTAAAAATTCTTATGTTGGGACCTAGTACCTGTGTACCTTATCATTTTGGGCTAGGAGGGTCCTATGGTTGTAGGAAGACCCTTCCCTGCTCTTTAGACCTACTGTATACTCAAGTATAAGCCGAGGCTCCTAATTTCACCCCAATAATAAGCCTAGGGTGGGAAATACAACATCCCGCCCCCCCCATGTCATTATCCAGACCCCTGTCATCATCATCCCCCCCCCCCCTTTCATCATCACCGCCTGTCAATCCCTTTATCAGTGGTCTTCAACCTGTGGACCTCCAGATGTTGCAAAACTACAACAGCCAATGGTTGTCCGGGCATGCTGGGAGTTGTAGTTTTGAAACCCCTGGAGGTCTGCAGGTTGAGGACCACTCCGGCCTTCGTCATCATCCAGACACCCCCTTTAGTTTTCTACTCCCCTCCCCTTGGTGGGAAGGAAGGGTGAGCTGGTCCGTGCCATGCTGCAGGGACTGTCTGGTGGGGAGGGTTAGACGAAGGCTGATGTGGTCTTCAACCTGTGGACCTCCAGAGACCTCAAAACTACAACTCCCAGCATGCCCGGACAGCTGTTGGCTGTCCAGGCATGCTGGGAGTTGTAGTTTTGCAACATCTGGAGGTGCGCAGGTTGAAGACCACTGAGAAGGGATTGACAGGCGGAGTTCACTCGAGTATAAGCCGAGGAGGGTGTTTTCAACACGAAAAATCATGCCAAAATACTCTGCTTATACTCGAGTATATACGGTATTTAGATCCACTGTATTATGGGTGTATGAATGCCAGCATGGCATGTGGAGATGGCTTGAGGCAAAAATCTGTAAAATATAGTTGATGAATTTAATATCTACATCTGATGTTGCTGCCTGTGTTTACCCTTTCAGCTCTGGAACGTTAGGTTAATATGGCATATTCCTACATCCTCATGCCATATAGATGTGGTGGATGCTATGTATGATCATGAATGTGCACTAGATGACTTCCATTGTTTTCCCTTGTGTCTCCGATTCCGGCATGGATTGCATATTTTTTCTGGGTGGGGTTACCATAAGAATCTTGTGCTGGCGCTGTCATCTGGGGGTCTCCATTTCTCCTCCTGTTGAATTACTAGGCTATGAGAAGTCCACATTTGTGTCCTAGTTATGAAGGGTGAGGCACAGCAGCTGCTGTATACCCAGAGATTTAACAAAGGAAATGTAGCCGTGTCATGTGGCCAAGTATGGCTGAACCTGGGTGCTGCCTTTCCCAATAGAACGAGACATGACTGTGGAATTTTTCTAGACTATACAGAAAATCTGACAATTTTACTCTGGATATGAAGTATCCTTTATAGTGCAATGCAGAGCTTGTGGCTTCCTGTCTGCCTACATGGTGTATTAACCCATTAATGTCGGCCTTGCGCTAGGCGGAAGCTCACACAGGCTTAGAAGATGCAGTAACCATAGCAATAGAGTAGCAGTGTGGCTTTCATTCTGGCAGGAATTCAGTAGGGATTGGTGCCTGATCACAAATGTGCTCGTTTATATATATATTTTTTTTGGCCAGTTCTGAAGTCATCGGGGGAGATTTATCAAAAGTTGCCCATAAAAACCAATCAGATCGCTTCTTTCATTAACAAGGCATCTTCAAAATGAAAGAAGCAATCGGATTAGTTGCTATGGGCAACTGGGGAACTTTTCCTTTGCACAGGTTTTGATTAGAGATCAGCGAACTTACAGTAAATTTGATTTGTCACGAACTTCTCAGCTCAGCAGTTGATGAATTATCCTGCATAAATTAGTTCAGCTTTCAGGTGCTCCTGTGGGCTGGAAAAGGTGGATACAGTCCACCGGAGCACCTGAAAGCTGAACTAATTTATGCAGGAAAAGTCATCAACTGCCGAGCCGAGAAGTTCGTGACTAATCAAATCTACTGTAAATTCGCTCATCTCTAGTTTTGATAAATCTCCCCTATTATGTCCAGCATTTAGTTGCCTGGCACGTTCTAGAATTGAGGATGGACCTTTAGGCCATGTTTACATGTTGGAAATCTGTGGACTTAATATTAGGGATCGACCAATAACGTTTTTTTTTTTTTTTTTTATGGCCGACACCGATAATCGGTGGAGGTTAGGGCCGATAGCCGATAACTTATACCGATATTCCGGTATAAGTTATCGGCTATTTATCCCCCCTCGACACCGCTGCAGAGCATTGATTTAAAGCAGGCGCTTTAAATCAATGCACTGCAGTGGCTTTTGCAGTGCCATAGGCCACCGCCACCACCCGCTTCTCTCCTCCTACCTGTCAGGGTGGTCCGGGCCATCCTCCCTTCCTGTAGTGTCCGGCGGCATTCCGGGTGGAGGGTGAACCGGACGGGCTGTGCTTCTTCTCAGGGGGTCATCTTCTCCGCTCCGGCCTAGTACGCTGCATAGACACCGCTGCGCAGTGACGTCCGTGCGCAGCGACGCACCTGACATCACGGCATAGCGGCGTCTATGCAGCGTACTAGGCCGGACCCTGCCCGGAGTGGAGAAGATGACCCCCGGAGAAGGACAGCCTGGACCGGTTCACCCTCCACCCGGAATGCCGCCGGACACTACAGGAAGGATGGATGGCCCAGACCACCCCCATTACGGGTAAGTTTAATTTTTTTTTATTGACTCGGAGGGTGGGGGAGGGGCCCGACCGATATAGCGGTATGGGCAAAAATCCATACGGTATACCACCCAGCACTACGGTGGGGGCGGCGGTCGCGGGGCATTATTGGCTTAACGGCAAGGTAATGGCCGATAATGCCCAAAATCGTGATTATCGGCCATAACGATAATCGGTCGATCCCTACTTCATATGGCTATGTTCACTTGAATGTTTGGGAGCTAATTTCAGACTTTTTTTCCCTAAAATTTAGAAACTGTAAACTAATGGAACCCAATTGATTGTAATTGGGACCTGTCTGGAGTCACAACCTTGATTTCAGCCCCATTATCATTAGTTGTAATGGAGCTCCGCAGCGCTGATGTGAACATGGCCTAACCTGCAGTTACCACTGAAAAGTTAGACCAGCTTTGTGAACCACAGTGGAGCAAATCAATGGCACAAATCCAGATTTCAGCTTCCAATTTTGATTCTGCAATTTGTGTCATAGGGAAGGGGGTATCAAGATTTTGTGGAACTCTTCCTGTATTGTACAAAAATTGGGGCCACTTATACCAGTTTTCTGGTGCGTACTGACCCTGGCCCCAACAGATGCAGCAGAACTTCCTACTGTCATTTTTGCAAAATTGGCGGCCACAACTTAAACCCTTAAGGACCAAGCCCATTTTAACCTTAAAGGGGTACTCCGGTGCTTAGATATCTTATCCCCTAGCCAAAGGATAGGGGATAAGATGCCTCATCGAGAGTCCCGCCGCTTGGGACCCCCGTGATCTTGCACGCGGCACTCCGTTTGTAATGAGCTATCACGCCCCCTCCCGTAGGCTTGCATTGAGGGGCGGAGGCGTGACATCACACACCGCTGGCCCTGTGGTCGCCGGTAATCAGACCCGGAGCGAACACGCTCTGGGGACTGATTACAAACGGGGTGCTGCATGCAAGATCACGGGTGTCCCCAGGGGCGGGACTCCCGCAATCAGGCATCTTATCTCCTATCATTGTGCGACAAAATCGAAGAAAAACGCCATTTTGTAACTTTTGGGGGCTTCCATTTCTAAGCAGTGCATATTTCGGTAAAAAATGACACCTGATCATTCTGTAGGTCCATACAGTTAAAATGATACCCTACTTATATAGGTTTGACTCCTTTTGGATAGGGGATAAGATGTCTAAGCACCGGAGTACCCCTTTAAGGACCAGGCCAACTTTATTTTTGCATTTTCATTTTTTCCTCCTCGCCTTCTAAAATCCATAACTCCTTTTATATTTCCATCTACAGACCCATATAAGGGCTTGTTTTTTGCGTGACTAATTGTACTTTGTAATGAAACCTCTCATTTTATGATAAAATGTATGGCGAACCCAAGATTTTTTTGGGGGGAGGAAATTTAAATGAGACCCACAATTTTGCACATTTTGGAGGGTTTTGTTTTCACACTATACACTTTATGGTAAAAATGAAATGTTTTCTTTATTCTGTGCGTCAATACGATTAAAATGATACCCATGGCTAGATACTTTTATATTT